>NC_136527.1:34011278-34138907 GCF_053919585.1 Euprymna scolopes
AGTTTTAAACCTTAATTGGTCCCGGGAAAAATTAAAAACCAGGGACGGTTGAGATGCCAGTAAACACTCTTATTGGGTCTAATTCTTTGAAACTTCGGGAACTTGAATTGGGTTTTCAAAAACACTTTCTATTTTCTGCTCTCTTTGCTAACGACCTGCAGTTTAAATTTCACGTGGACAGGTTTGACGAAATCACGTCAAATTTGACTAATGAGGATTTTCGTCTTTGGCCAAGATACCCCGAATTGAATTACTTTGTTATTTATGCAATACTAGGTCTGGATCTGATTCACTGGATTAAAAAAGCTCCGTTTAATCAAATGTTTGGAAGGTACTGCTTGGAAGATTTCCAAGTACATAATTCACTTCGATTAAAGGTTTGAATTTTTTAATTTTAATTCAAATGTTAAGGAAGAGTTACCGGCCTTTGATAAGGTGCTAAATGCTCTGCCTACAAGCAATTCTTATTTGATTGATAGCTGAATTCTACTGTTATTTATGAGGATGCACTTAAACTGTTCGTTAATGAATCGTATGTTTTTCTCTTTGGATTCTATTGGAATTGATGAGAACAATAATTTGTCTTCTCATGCTGGAGGAGAGATAAATAAATTTAAAGAATCATCCGGAAAATATTATATTGATCTGCTGTCGGACTCTGAGAAACTTTCTAAGGAAAGGTCTCATTATGTGCCCTCTCTGCGACTAAGGCAGAGGATGACAGAATCTTTAGATAATAAAGACTTGTATGATGATTATCTGCAAGTTTTCAGACAATATGAAGACTGCGGAATAATTGGATCCTTCTCGGTTCCACCTGGAACATACGAGAATAACATTTGGGATTTCCAACAGACTGGTTATCAAGGAGAGCCTGGGAGTAACTACAATTATCCGCCCTTTCTTCAACTGTTCGCTAAAACATCGGGGTGTACTTCACTCAATAACGTCGTATACTCTGGTTTCAATTTAACAGCTCAACTATTGAATCTATTACTAGCTTTAAAAACAATTATGTTCTTTTATGCGATTTGTGTCATGCCTTATCTATTCAAGATAAAAGAGATTTTTTAAGTGGGCGATAAATTGTACATCTTCAGATACAATACTATTATATTTGGGTTTAATACAAGTCCTTTTATTTTGAGTTTTAGGCGGATTTGGCTCATTAAAAAATGTCCAATAAGTTGTATGTCGACAATTTGGTCGCTGCTAGTTGTGACTGTGATTCATTACTTTCAGTTCATATTAATATACGTGATTAAAGGTTAAAGGAAGCAAATTTTGAACTACAATTCCAACTTTCATGCTAAAATGTTTGAAGATGATTCTATTACATCTGCACTTCCACCCATGAAAATGTGTTGAGTTATCGATATTCCCCTCAACAAGATTCTTTTAAATTTACGCCAACAGTTATATGTAAAAGGGGGGGGGGGCTTGTGTGCTTATTTATTATTATTATTAAACGTTTGCTTTTAGTAATCGTTTACTTTTACGTTTTCTTGTTACAAATACTTTTACGTTTATCACTGTTCTTACATATACGTGTGTGTGTGTATGATCTTACGTATCTTACGTGAAGTCCACTGCTATATGTGTGTGTGTTCTCATTCTTACAGTTTCTTTTGCCTTTGAAGGTTTCTGAGACGTGTATGCACAATGTAGTGTGAACATACCTGGTTGCTTTGGCCAGCGGATGATATCTTCTGGTCGCTGGTCTGCCATCTTGCTGGGGGGTGGTACTTACTGCTGCAGACAGATTCATTAATGAACAACAAGATGGGATTTAAAGCTTCAAATTTTTATTCAAGGCAAGCCTATCATCTCGGACCTTGATTGTCAGGAGGGACCAAATTTTCCGTCTGCTCATCTGCTGCCTAGACCAACTCCCAGCCCATGTGGTCGTCAATCGGAAGCTTACCCACAATTCCCGTATCACCTCTTACTTTTGGTGCATTCTATCCAGTGTCATATGCAAACATGTCATCTTAATGTTGATAGCTTTATTTAATTTCATATAAAATGAAGTAAAATAAGCCTCTTAATGTTGATAGCTTTATTTAATTTCATATAAAATGAAGTACAATAAGCCTCTTTATGTTGATAGCTTTATTTAATTTCATATAAAATGAAGTACAATAAGCCTTTTAATGTTGATAGCTTTATTTAATTTCATATAAAATGAAGTACAATAGGACTCTTAATGTTGATAGCTTTATTTAATTTCATATAAAATGAAGTACAATAAGCCTCATAATGTTGATAGCTTTATTTAATTTCCTATAAAATAAAGTACAATAAGCCTCTTAATGTTGATAGCTTTATTTAATTTCATATAAAATGAAGTACAATAAGCCTCATAATGTTGATAGCTTTATTTAATTTCATATAAAATGAAGTACAATAAGCCTCTTAATGTTGATAGCTTTATTTAATTTCATATAAAATGAAGTAAAATAAGCCTCTTTATGTTGATAGCTTTATTTAATTTCATATAAAATGAAGTACAATAAGCCTCTTAATGTTGATAGCTTTATTTAATTTCATATAAAATGAAGTACAATAAGCCTTTTAATGTTGATAGCTTTATTTAATTTCATATAAAATGAAGTAAAATAAGCCTCTTAATGTTGATAGCTTTATTTAATTTCATATAAAATGAAGTACAATAAGCTTCTTAATGTTGATAGCTTTATTTAATTTCATATAAAATGAAGTACAATAAGCCTCTTAATGTTGATAGCTTTATTTAATTTCATATAAAATGAAGTAAAATAAGCCTCTTAATGTTGATAGCTTTATTTAATTTCATATAAAATGAAGTACAATAAGCTTCTTAATGTTGATAGCTTTATTTAATTTCATATAAAATGAAGTACAATAAGCCTCTTAATGTTGATAGCTTTATTTAATTTCATATAAAATGAAGTACAATAAGCCTTTTAATGTTGATAGCTTTATTTAATTTCATATAAAATGAAGTACAATAAGCCTTTTAATGTTGATAGCTTTATTTAATTTCATATAAAATGAAGTAAAATAAGCCTCTTAATGTTGATAGCTTTATTTAATTTCATATAAAATAAAGTAAAAAAAGCCTCATAATGTTGATAGCTTTATTTAATTTCATATAAAATGAAGTACAATAAGCCTCATAATGTTGATAGCTTTATTTAATTTCATATAAAATGAAGTACAACAAGCCTTTTAATGTTGATAGCTTTATTTAATTTCCTATAAAATGAAGTACAATAAGCCTCTTTATGTTGATAGCTTTATTTCATTTTCTATAAAATTAAGTACAATAAGCCTCTTAATGTTGATAGCTTTATTTAATTTTCTATAAAATTAAGTACAACAAGCCTCTTAATGTTGATAGCTTTATTTAATTTTCTATGAAATAAAGTACAATAAGCCTTTTAATGTTGATAGCTTTATTTAATTTCATATAAAATGAAGTACTATAAGCCTCTTAATGTTGGAAGCTTTATTTAATTTTCTATAAAATGAAGTACAATAAGACTCTTAATGTTGATAGCTTTATTTAATTTTCTATGAAATAAAGTACAATAAGCCTCTTAATGTTGATAGCTTTATTTAATTTCATATAAAATGAAGTACAATAAGCCTCTTAATGTTGATAGCTTTATTTAATTTTCTATAAAATGAAGTACAATAAGCCTCATAATGTCGATAGCTTTATTTAATTTCATATAAAATGAAGTACAATAAGCCTCTTAATGTTGATAGCTTTATTTAATTTCATATAAAATGAAGTACAATAAGCCTCATAATGTTGATAGCTTTATTTAATTTCATATAAAATGAAGTACAATAAGCCTCTTAATGTTGATAGCTTTATTTAATTTCATATAAAATGAAGTACAATAAGCCTCATAATGTTGATAGCTTTATTTAATTTCATATAAAATGAAGTACAATAAGCCTTTTAATGTTGATAGCTTTATTTAATTTCATATAAAATGAAGTACAATAAGCCTTTTAATGTTGATAGCTTTATTTAATTTCCTATAAAATGAAGTACAATAAGACTCTTAATGTTGATAGCTTTATTTAATTTCATATAAAATGAAGTACAATAAGCCTCTTAATGTTGATAGCTTTATTTAATTTCATATAATATGAAGTACAATAAGCCTCATAATGTTGATAGCTTTATTTAATTTCATATAAAATGAAGTACAATTAGGCTTTTAATGGTGATAGCTGTATTTAATTTCATATAAAATGAAGTACAATAAGCCTTTTAATGTTGATAGCTTTATTTAATTTCCTATAAAATGAAGTACAATAAGACTCTTAATGTTGATAGCTTTATTTAATTTCATATAAAATGAAGTACAATAAGCCTCTTAATGCTGATAGCTTTATTTAATTTCATATAAAATAAAGTACAATAAGCCTCATAATGTTGATAGCTTTATTTAATTTCATATAAAATGAAGTACAATAAGGCTTTTAATGGTGATAGCTGTATTTAATTTCATATAAAATGAAGTACAATAAGCCTTTTAATGTTGATAGCTTTATTTAATTTCCTATAAAATGAAGTACAATAAGACTCTTAATGTTGATAGCTTTATTTAATTTCATATAAAATGAAGTACAATAAGCCTCTTAATGCTGATAGCTTTATTTAATTTCATATAAAATAAAGTACAATAAGCCTCTTAATGTTGATAGCTTTATTTAATTTCATATAAAATGAAGTACAATAAGACTCTTAATGTTGATAGCTTTATTTAATTTTCTATGAAATAAAGTACAATAAGCCTCTTAATGTTGATAGCTTTATTTAATTTCATATAAAATGAAGTACAATAAGCCTCTTAATGTTGATAGCTTTATTTAATTTTCTATAAAATTAAGTACAACAAGCCTCTTAATGTTGATAGCTTTATTTAATTTTCTATGAAATAAAGTACAATAAGCCTTTTAATGTTGATAGCTTTATTTAATTTCATATAAAATGAAGTACTATAAGCCTCTTAATGTTGGAAGCTTTATTTAATTTTCTATAAAATGAAGTACAATAAGACTCTTAATGTTGATAGCTTTATTTAATTTTCTATGAAATAAAGTACAATAAGCCTCTTAATGTTGATAGCTTTATTTAATTTCATATAAAATGAAGTACAATAAGCCTCTTAATGTTGATAGCTTTATTTAATTTTCTATAAAATGAAGTACAATAAGCCTCATAATGTCGATAGCTTTATTTAATTTCATATAAAATGAAGTACAATAAGCCTCTTAATGTTGATAGCTTTATTTAATTTCATATAAAATGAAGTACAATAAGCCTCATAATGTTGATAGCTTTATTTAATTTCATATAAAATGAAGTACAATAAGCCTCTTAATGTTGATAGCTTTATTTAATTTCATATAAAATGAAGTACAATAAGCCTCATAATGTTGATAGCTTTATTTAATTTCATATAAAATGAAGTACAATAAGCCTTTTAATGTTGATAGCTTTATTTAATTTCATATAAAATGAAGTACAATAAGCCTTTTAATGTTGATAGCTTTATTTAATTTCCTATAAAATGAAGTACAATAAGACTCTTAATGTTGATAGCTTTATTTAATTTCATATAAAATGAAGTACAATAAGCCTCTTAATGTTGATAGCTTTATTTAATTTCATATAATATGAAGTACAATAAGCCTCATAATGTTGATAGCTTTATTTAATTTCATATAAAATGAAGTACAATAAGGCTTTTAATGGTGATAGCTGTATTTAATTTCATATAAAATGAAGTACAATAAGCCTTTTAATGTTGATAGCTTTATTTAATTTCCTATAAAATGAAGTACAATAAGACTCTTAATGTTGATAGCTTTATTTAATTTCATATAAAATGAAGTACAATAAGCCTCTTAATGCTGATAGCTTTATTTAATTTCATATAAAATAAAGTACAATAAGCCTCTTAATGTTGATAGCTTTATTTAATTTCATATAAAATGAAGTAAAATAAGCCTCTTTATGTTGATAGCTTTATTTAATTTCATATAAAATGAAGTACAATAAGCCTCTTAATGTTGATAGCTTTATTTAATTTCATATAAAATGAAGTACAATAAGCATTTTAATGTTGATAGCTTTATTTAATTTCATATAAAATGAAGTAAAATAAGCCTCTTAATGTTGATAGCTTTATTTAATTTCATATAAAATGAAGTACAATAAGCCTCTTAATGTTGATAGCTTTATTTAATTTCATATAAAATGAAGTACAATAAGCCTTTTAATGTTGATAGCTTTATTTAATTTCATATAAAATGAAGTACAATAAGCCTTTTAATGTTGATAGCTTTATTTAATTTCATATAAAATGAAGTAAAATAAGCCTCTTAATGTTGATAGCTTTATATAATTTCATATAAAATGAAGTACAATAAGCCTCTTAATGCTGATAGCTTTATTTAATTTCATATAAAATGAAGTAAAATAAGCCTCTTTATGTTGATAGCTTTATTTAATTTCATATAAAATGAAGTACAATAAGCCTCTTAATGCTGATAGCTTTATTTAATTTCATCTAAAATGTAGTACAATAAGCCTCTTAATGTTGATAGCTTTATTTAATTTCATATAAAATGAAGTACAATAAGCCTCTTAATGTTGATAGCTTTATTTAATTTCATATAATATGAAGTACAATAAGCCTCATAATGTTGATAGCTTTATTTAATTTCATATAAAATGAAGTACAATAAGGCTTTTAATGGTGATAGCTGTATTTAATTTCATATAAAATGAAGTACAATAAGCCTTTTAATGTTGATAGCTTTATTTAATTTCCTATAAAATGAAGTACAATAAGACTCTTAATGTTGATAGCTTTATTTAATTTCATATAAAATGAAGTACAATAAGCCTCTTAATGCTGATAGCTTTATTTAATTTCATATAAAATAAAGTACAATAAGCCTCTTAATGTTGATAGCTTTATTTAATTTCATATAAAATGAAGTAAAATAAGCCTCTTTATGTTGATAGCTTTATTTAATTTCATATAAAATGAAGTACAATAAGCCTCTTTATGTTGATAGCTTTATTTCATTTTCTATAAAATTAAGTACAATAAGCCTTTTAATGTTGATAGCTTTATTTAATTTCATATAAAATGAAGTACAATAAGCCTTTTAATGTTGATAGCTTTATTTAATTTCATATAAAATGAAGTAAAATAAGCCTCTTAATGTTGATAGCTTTATTTAATTTCATATAAAATGAAGTACAATAAGCCTCTTAATGTTGATAGCTTTATTTAATTTCATATAATATGAAGTACAATAAGCCTCATAATGTTGATAGCTTTATTTAATTTCATATAAAATGAAGTACAATAAGGCTTTTAATGGTGATAGCTGTATTTAATTTCATATAAAATGAAGTACAATAAGCCTTTTAATGTTGATAGCTTTATTTAATTTCCTATAAAATGAAGTACAATAAGACTCTTAATGTTGATAGCTTTATTTAATTTCATATAAAATGAAGTACAATAAGCCTCTTAATGCTGATAGCTTTATTTAATTTCATATAAAATAAAGTACAATAAGCCTCTTAATGTTGATAGCTTTATTTAATTTCATATAAAATGAAGTAAAATAAGCCTCTTTATGTTGATAGCTTTATTTAATTTCATATAAAATGAAGTACAATAAGCCTCTTAATGTTGATAGCTTTATTTAATTTCATATAAAATGAAGTACAATAAGCATTTTAATGTTGATAGCTTTATTTAATTTCATATAAAATGAAGTAAAATAAGCCTCTTAATGTTGATAGCTTTATTTAATTTCATATAAAATGAAGTACAATAAGCCTCTTAATGTTGATAGCTTTATTTAATTTCATATAAAATGAAGTACAATAAGCCTTTTAATGTTGATAGCTTTATTTAATTTCATATAATATGAAGTACAATAAGCCTCATAATGTTGATAGCTTTATTTAATTTCATATAAAATGAAGTACAATAAGGCTTTTAATGGTGATAGCTGTATTTAATTTCATATAAAATGAAGTACAATAAGCCTTTTAATGTTGATAGCTTTATTTAATTTCCTATAAAATGAAGTACAATAAGACTCTTAATGTTGATAGCTTTATTTAATTTCATATAAAATAAAGTACAATAAGCCTCTTAATGCTGATAGCTTTATTTAATTTCATATAAAATAAAGTACAATAAGCCTCTTAATGTTGATAGCTTTATTTAATTTCATATAAAATGAAGTAAAATAAGCCTCTTTATGTTGATAGCTTTATTTAATTTCATATAAAATGAAGTACAATAAGCCTCTTAATGTTGATAGCTTTATTTAATTTCATATAAAATGAAGTACAATAAGCATTTTAATGTTGATAGCTTTATTTAATTTCATATAAAATGAAGTACAATAAGCCTCTTAATGTTGATAGCTTTATTTAATTTCATATAAAATGAAGTACAATAAGCCTCATAATGTTGATAGCTTTATTTAATTTCATATAAAATGAAGTACAATAAGCCTCTTAATGTTGATAGCTTTATTTAATTTCATATAAAATGAAGTAAAATAAGCCTCTTTATGTTGATAGCTTTATTTAATTTCATATAAAATGAAGTAAAATAAGCCTCTTAATGTTGATAGCTTTATTTAATTTCATATAAAATGAAGTACAATAAGCCTCTTAATGCTGATAGCTTTATTTAATTTCATATAAAATGAAGTAAAATAAGCCTCTTTATGTTGATAGCTTTATTTAATTTCATATAAAATGAAGTACAATAAGCCTCTTAATGCTGATAGCTTTATTTAATTTCATCTAAAATGTAGTACAATAAGCCTCTTAATGTTGATAGCTTTATTTAATTTCATATAAAATGAAGTACAATAAGCCTCTTAATGTTGATAGCTTTATTTAATTTCATATAATATGAAGTACAATAAGCCTCATAATGTTGATAGCTTTATTTAATTTCATATAAAATGAAGTACAATAAGGCTTTTAATGGTGATAGCTGTATTTAATTTCATATAAAATGAAGTACAATAAGCCTTTTAATGTTGATAGCTTTATTTAATTTCCTATAAAATGAAGTACAATAAGACTCTTAATGTTGATAGCTTTATTTAATTTCATATAAAATGAAGTACAATAAGCCTCTTAATGCTGATAGCTTTATTTAATTTCATATAAAATAAAGTACAATAAGCCTCTTAATGTTGATAGCTTTATTTAATTTCATATAAAATGAAGTAAAATAAGCCTCTTTATGTTGATAGCTTTATTTAATTTCATATAAAATGAAGTACAATAAGCCTCTTAATGTTGATAGCTTTATTTAATTTCATATAAAATGAAGTACAATAAGCATTTTAATGTTGATAGCTTTATTTAATTTCATATAAAATGAAGTAAAATAAGCCTCTTAATGTTGATAGCTTTATTTAATTTCATATAAAATGAAGTACAATAAGCCTCTTAATGTTGATAGCTTTATTTAATTTCATATAAAATGAAGTACAATAAGCCTTTTAATGTTGATAGCTTTATTTAATTTCATATAAAATGAAGTACAATAAGCCTTTTAATGTTGATAGCTTTATTTAATTTCATATAAAATGAAGTAAAATAAGCCTCTTAATGTTGATAGCTTTATTTAATTTCATATAAAATGAAGTACAATAAGCCTCTTAATGTTGATAGCTTTATTTAATTTCATATAAAATGAAGTACAATAAGCCTTTTAATGTTGATAGCTTTATTTAATTTCATATAAAATGAAGTACAATAAGCCTTTTAATGTTGATAGCTTTATTTAATTTCATATAAAATGAAGTAAAATAAGCCTCTTAATGTTGATAGCTTTATTTAATTTCATATAAAATGAAGTACAATAAGCCTCTTAATGCTGATAGCTTTATTTAATTTCATCTAAAATGTAGTACAATAAGCCTCTTAATGTTGATAGCTTTATTTAATTTCATATAAAATGAAGTACAATAAGCCTCTTAATGTTGATAGCTTTATTTAATTTCCTATAGAATGAAGTACAATAAGCCTCATAATGTTGATAGCTTTATTTAATTTCATATAAAATGAAGTACAACAAGCCTTTTAATGTTGATAGCTTTATTTAATTTTCTATAAAATGAAGTACAAAAAGCCTCTTAATGTTGATAGCTTTATTTAATTTTCTATGAAATAAAGTACACTAAGCCTTTTAATGTTGATAGCTTTATTTAATTTCATATAAAATGAAGTACAATAAGCCTCTTAATGTTGGTAGCTTTATTTAATTTTCTATAAAATGAAGTACAATAAGCCTCTTAATGTTGATAGCTTTATTTAATTTTCTATGAAATAAAGTACAATAAGCCTCTTAATGTTGATAGCTTTATTTAATTTCATATAAAATGAAGTACAATAAGCCTCTAAATGTTGATAGCTTTATTTAATTTTCTATAAAATTAAGTACAATAAGCCTCTTAATGTCGATAGCTTTATTTAATTTCATATAAAATGAAGTACAATAAGCCTCTTAATGTTGATAGCTTTATTTAATTTCATATAAAATGAAGTACAATAAGCCTCATAATGTTGATAGCTTTATTTAATTTCATATAAAATGAAGTACAATAAGCCTCTTAATGTTGATAGCTTTATTTAATTTCATATAAAATGAAGTACAATAAGCCTCATAATGTTGATAGCTTTATTTAATTTCAGATAAAATGAAGTACAATAAGCCTTTTAATGTTGATAGCTTTATTTAATTTCCTATAAAATGAAGTACAATAAGACTCTTAATGTTGATAGCTTTATTTCATTTTCTATAAAATGAAGTACAATAAGCCTCTTAATGTTGATAGCTTTATTTAATTTCATATAAAATGAAGTACAATAAACCTCTAAATGTTGATAGCTTTATTTAATTTCATATAAAATGAAGTAAAATAAGCCTCTTTATGTTGATAGCTTTATTTAATTTCATATAAAATGAAGTACAATAAGCCTCTTAATGTTGATAGCTTTATTTAATTTCATATAAAATGAAGTACAATAAGCATTTTAATGTTGATAGCTTTATTTAATTTAATATAAAATGAAGTAAAATAAGCCTCTTAATGTTGATAGCTTTATTTAATTTCATATAAAATGAAGTACAATAAGCCTCTTAATGTTGATAGCTTTTTTTAATTTCCTATAAAATGAAGTACAATAAGCCTCATAATGTTGATAGCTTTATTTAATTTCATATAAAATGAAGTACAACAAGCCTTTTAATGTTGATAGCTTTATTTAATTTCCTATAAGGTGAAGTACAATAAGCCTCTTTATGTTGATAGCTTTATTTCATTTTCTATAAAATGAAGTAAAATAAGCCTCTTAATGGTGATAGCTTTATTTCATTTTCTATAAAATGAAGTAAAATAAGCCTCTTAATGGTGATAGCTTTATTTAATTTTCTATAAAATGAAGTACAATAAGCCTCTTAATGTCGATAGCTTTATTTAATTTCATATAAAATGAAGTACAATAAGCCTCTTAATGTTGATAGCTTTATTTAATTTCATATAAAATGAAGTACAATAAGCCTCATAATGTTGATAGCTTTATTTAATTTCATATAAAATGAAGTACAATAAGCCTCTTAATGTTGATAGCTTTATTTAATTTCATATAAAATGAAGTACAATAAGCCTCATAATGTTGATAGCTTTATTTAATTTCATATAAAATGAAGTACAATAAGCCTTTTAATGGTGATAGCTGTATTTAATTTCATATAAAATGAAGTACAATAAGCCTCTTAATGTTGATAGCTTTATTTAATTTCATATAAAATGAAGTACAATACGCCTCTTAATGTTGATAGCATTATTTAATTTCCTATAAAATGAAGTAAAATAAGCCTCTTTATGTTGATAGCTTTATTTAATTTCATATAAAATGAAGTACAATAAGCCTCTTAATGTTGATAGCTTTATTTAATTTTCAATAAAATGAAGTACAATAAGCCTCTTAATGTTGATAGCTTTATTTAATTTCCTATAAAATGAAGTACAATAAGCCTCTTAATGTTGATAGCTTTATTTAATTTCATATAAAATGAAGTACAATAAGCCTCTTAATGTTGATAGCTTTATTTAATTTCTATAAAATGAAGTACAATAAGCCTCTTAATGTTGATAGCTTTATTTAATTTTCTATAAAATGAAGTACAATAAGCCTTTTAATGTTGATAGCTTTATTTAATTTCATATAAAATGAAGTACAATAAGCCTCTTAATGTTGATAGCTTTATTTAATTTCTATAAAATGAAGTACAATAAGCCTCTTAATGTTGATAGCTTTATTTAATTTCCTATAAAATGAAGTACAATAAGCCTCTTAATGTTGATAGCTTTATTTAATTTCCTATAAAATTAAGTACAATAAACCTCTTAATGTTGATAGTAAAAAAAACTTTCAAGACGTAACCTTGGCATAAAAGTTGTGTTCTTTCATTTTAAACATTTACTTAAGAATAAAAACTTTTTTATTTAAATAAAATTATCAACATAATCAAAGGATTCTATTCTGTTCTCTTTTTAGAGAAGAGCCACATACATTACAAAAATATGGCTTTTTAGTTTTTCTTATTTTACTTTGTATGAAAAACCGAAACTTACTTGGCTAGCATGTGTGAATGCTTTAAAAGTTTGGTCTTGTAACAAAAACAGAAAAAAACACTAAATAAGTTACCAAGTTGGTTTTATCATAGGCGATCACTACAGCGATGGAGACTGTTGCATTTCTATGCAAATGATAAAAAGGTGAATAAAAACAGACATAAAAAGAAGACGAGTAAGAAGAAGGCGTGCTACGTACGTAGTTGTGTGCAAATAAACTTGAAATAGTTTCGTGTTTAGGATTTGGAAGTTTTGACAAGTGTCAAGTTTGGGAGTTGGAAGTTTTAAGATTCAAACCATCTCTCTTGCATTTGGTTCTCCAGATATATTTATCAGGTACTTTGTTAAATTCTTTTAAGTAATTTTATTTGCTCCTATGATTACTGGAATAGAGATTTCCCCAAAATTCCAGCTTCTTTTCTATCTACTTAGAAGCATTGATAATCAAATTTTGATAGTGAGCAGTCATTAGAATTCTATCCTGATCATAGTGAAGACATTCTCTTTAAAGCCAGTCTACAAAACATTCCTTATAATAACAATAATAATAATAAATCCAGAAAAGACTTTTTCCAATTTTCTGAAATGCAAGTTGTGGAGTATTTTTAACTACTATTTTGTGTGATTTTTGAAGCAGATTTATTTTCTGATTTTGTCATATTTGTAAGAAAGTCTTGTGAAAAATGGTTGGCCAGTTTCCTGATAGACATTGTTCTGCTAGTTCTTGTATTGTGATGCTGAATACAATTTTGAGGTACTGATTTTGGAAAATCATCAAATATTGTTTCCCACATGTTTCATATGACTCAAGGAAGTAGACATCTGTTCAAAAGAAGAACCACATACTTCACAAGAATGTGGTTTCTCTCTGGTTTGAATCTCTTTTGCACTTGCTTCACCAGATATATTTGCCAGGTAGTTTTTTTTAATTCTTTTGTCTAATTTGATTTGCTCCTAGAATTACTGACATAGAAATTTTCCAACGATTCCAGTTTCCTTTCTATCTACTTAGAAGCATTGGTAATCAAACTTTGATTATGAGCAGTCATTATAACTCTGTCCTTATCATAGTGAAGACATTCTCTTTAAAGTCAGTCTATAAAGTCTCTATTTTTCATATAATAATAATAATAATGATAATAATAATAATAATAATAATAATAATAATAAATCCATAAAAGACTTGTTTGACCCATTTTTCCAATTTTCTTAAATGCAAATTGTGGAGTATTTTTAACTACTATTTTGTGTTATTTTTAAGAAAGCCATTTGCAAAATGGTTGGTCAGTTTCCAATATGACTTATCTGCAAAAGAACAGCCACATACTTCACAAGAACATGGTTTGTCTCTTTTTCTGAAATGAACGAAGTTCTCAGAACTTAAGAGGCCCACAACCTGCGGCTAACACTTGAACTCTATATAAGATACATAGATATTCGAATGAGTTAGTAAAGAAATTGTTTCCTGTATGTGTTTTCATATGATTTATGCAAGTTGACTTCAGTGCAAAAGCACAACTACATACAACACGTGAATGTGCTTTGTCTCTCATATGCGTTGTCATATGACTCAACAAATTTGTCTTCTATGCACTTCGCAAGCATATGGTTTGTCTCCTTTTTTTTTAAATTTTGTTCCTTTGAAGATTGTAACGCTGGGTATGGGGCAGCCAAACAAGCCACCAACATTCCCCTGCTTTTTATTGAAACCAACTGAGAGCTTAAGTACAATTCTCTTTCAGCTCTGTTCAGACGTCCATCATTAATGACACTCACTTCAACCAAGGTTCTCACTCTGACTTATTCCATAAAACTATGTAAGGTTTGATAGCAGCATTTTCACGGTAGGTGGCTGTAGGGATTACATAGTTGTAATGTATGGTATATATATCATTTCCAACTATTCTTTCACGTTAATGTTCCCAGAACTTGCTGCTACATAGGATGTTTATTTTTTTACAGATGGTCCAGTGGAGGTTCTTACATACTCCATCATGTATTGCAGTGTAGTAGCCATCTTTTAAAAGAAACTTCCAACTCGATTTTGTGTGGCAGAATCTACATTGTCTCTCTTTTTTTAAATTTTCTTCCTTTGAAGATTCTAAGGCTGGGAATGGGGCAGCCAAACAAGCTGTCAACATTGCACTGATTTTTATTGAAAACAACCAAATGCTCTTTTTAGTATCCTCGTTGTTACCTTAAATGCAATTGTCTGCATCTCTTTTGCCCTTGGTTCACCAGGAATATTAGTTAGGTAGGATTTCAGGTTCTTTTTCATAAGCCCTGTGGCACCTATGATAACTGATATGATTGTTTCCTGTATATGTTTCCATATGATGCAACCAATCTGACTTTGATACAAAAGAAGAACCAAATATTAAACCAGAATATTTTTCTCTCCTGTATGTTTTCATATGACGAAATAAAGGAGAATTCCATGCAAAAGAACAACATACTCCACAATAATGGGGGTTGAGTTTTTTAATTTCATTTAATTTGTTTTTGATGGGATAGGGCATTCTGCAAAATATCAAACATTCTCCCATTAATTTACTCCAACCGAGGAATCTTTTAAAGATTCTAACTATCCCTGTAAGAGCAATTTATTGTATTTCTAATCACTAGATAGTTTATGAAATTCTTTTCTTTTCTATAGACCAGCACCATTAGGGACGCCTCGTATGTGTTTTCATATGAGTCAAAAAAGTTGACCTCCATGCAAAATTAAAACCACATACTTCACAAGAATGTGGTTTCTCTCCCGTATGTGTTTTCATATGACTCAACAAATTTGACTTCCATGGAAAAGAAGAACCACATACTTCACAAGAATGTGGTTTCTCTCCTGTATGTGTTTTCATATGACTCAACAAATGTGACTTCTGTACAAAACATGAACCACATACTTCACATGAATGTGGTTTGTCTCCTGTATGTATTTTCATATGACGCAACAAACTTGACTTCCATGTGAAAGAAGAACCACATACTTCACATGAATGTGGTTTGTCTACTGTATGTATTTTAATATGACTCAACAACTGTGACTTCCGTGCAAAAGAAGAACCACATACTTCACAAGAATATGGTTTCTCTCCCGTATGCGTTTTCATATGACTCAACAACTGTGACTTCTGAGCAAAAGAAGAACCACATACTTCACAAGAATGTGGTTTCTCTCCCGTATGTTTGGTCATATGACGCAACAACCTTGACTTCCATGCAAAAAAAGAACCACATACTTTACAAGAATGTGGTTTCTCTCCCGAATGTGCATACATATGACTCAACAAAGTTGACTTCCATGCAAAAGAAGAACCACATACTTTACAAGAATGTGGTTTCTCTCCCGTATGTGTGTACATATGACTCGACAAAGTTGACTTGTGTGCAAAAGAAGAACCACATACTTCACAAGAATGTGGTCTGTCTCTCATGTTTGCTTGCATCTGATTACACAAAAAGTACAAATCCAATGAAGTGTATGATGATAGGCACGCTAATAAATTTCAACATTTTATGAAGAAATTTATAATTATTTTAAGCCTTTTTAAATCACCAATGCAGAAAAGTTCTTCTTATCCATTAATGAATTTCTTTTCATTGTTGTAAATTCTGGAAATATAAAAATACATTTCATATTGTAAAATTGTATTATGTTGATTTTTATTAAAAATATCCAAAACATTTCTTGTTAATGAATTAAAAAAAATGAGTATAGTTTTATTAAATACTGATTAGTTAACAAAATTATTATTTTTTTAATTTGACTAAAAATAATTACGTTTTTGTTTTCATTTTGTAGGTGAAGTTTGATTATTCATATTATTTGGATTCTTCAAAATACTGTTCTCATCTTGGGTGTTATTTTCCCACCGCTTCTATGTTACCTCCGATCTTATTCAAGTGTTTTTGTAGAACTTGGGAACCTTTCTCTTGAACTAAGAAATCTTTACATAATTCTGAATCGAACCATTTATTTAGTATATGAGATTAGCATGCTCTTGGATTGTTAGTGATGACTGGGTAAAAATTCCTTAGTAATTTTAAATTCTATTTTAAATCTCACTGAGGATTGAATCTTCAACATTCAGGCGTATGTAACTTACAACTGAATTTACCTAGAACTCTAACAATAGCACTATGGTTCTAGCAGACAATCCTAGTATTAATTTGTGGAACTATTTTGTTTCTAGACACTTTTTATTACTTATTACTAAATAAATATATACATATATATATATACATATATTATAATTATTTATGATTAATGGTTCCTATATCGTGTTATATATAATATAATGAATGGTTCCTATATCGTGTTGAATATTAATGGTTCCTATATCGTTTTATATATAATATGATTAGTGGTTCCTATATCATGTTAAATACCATACTAGGTATGCTTAGTAGTTGATCATCACCAGAATATGCACTGTTCCCTTAAGCAGATTATGCTTCATTGTTCACCTCCATCTGTGTGTTAAGCAAAACAAATGAAGTTGTAGCAGGCAGGCTCAGACTGGTGATGCAAAGGTGGAAAAGAAAGTTGAGGTGTGTGTAAAAGTGTTGGTTGAGCAAAAAAAATCAGCGGAAAATTGCAAACACAAAAAAGTGGTAGTAGGCAGGCAGGCAAACCTGTACTGCGAAGGAGGAAAAGAAAGTGAAAAAATGTAACATGTTAGATGTTGTGCCTATCGAAAGTGACACAGGTATAAATTAAAGCTAGACAATCGAAAAGAAAGTCCGTTGCCTCTCTTGAACGTTTTGTAAGGCATACATACATATATACATACACATTTAAACAGATGTTTACTCCTTATATTATAGATGGTAGAGGGTTTCCCTTTTCCATCCATATATATTCCACCATAACTGATTTTTCAATTTCTCCACATATTACAGCTTTTCAATGTTTTTTTTAACCTTACTGTTAGTGAATAACATGGCTCACTATTTGACGTATGCAAGTGTCGAAGGTGAGAGCACCTACAAAAAGCATGTCACATATATAAAACATAGAAAAAGGAAAAGGATGAGAGGCCTACAGTCAGCCAGGAATGAGCATCGCACAAGCATTGTTTACTCTACCAACCTCCCGGTTCACACTCTCCATCTCTAGCTAGGCACACACATATCATGCAGTATAAGAAAGAGAAAATAAAATTATTTATATTTTTATACAAAAACAAATCAACATCGCAATCCAATCTTAACAAAAAGGAGGTGGATGGACCATGTAGAGCAGTATTTTAGGGTGACCAGAGCACTGGATGAGGAAAAATATCGGATAGCTCTCTTAACCACATGGGGCCTGGTCGAACAATTCATGACCAGACTCATCTTAGACAATGAAAGTTTAACATGGGTTGATTTGAAGAGGTCTTTAGAGAACTACTATGGAATTGTCGCAAACCCTAACAAACAAAGTTGAATTAGCAAACGTGAGACAGGGTAGGTTAGAAGGTGTACCTGACTATATGCACAGGATAGTTAGATTAGAATAAGGCGCTTTTAGTGGGATAGTCCAGAGAAGCAGACTAGTTAAATAACAGGTACTGGGATTCTGTATAGAAGGTCTCAAGGATAGGAAGGTGGAGATGCTTGTGATGAGATACAAGCCACATGATCTTCAAGTGGCTTATCAGAAAGCCTTAGAACAAGTTAAATGGAGGATCTGGCCTAATGCATACAATGAGTATAAACACTATCCCATGGAGATTTGTAGCAGGTACTAGTTGAGGCTATGGGTCTAGCCAGTTCCTGAAGATATGGAGACAGACGAAGAAGAGGAAACCAAGTACAGAGTAGGGGACTAAGATTTTAAACTAGAGAGAAGGAAAGAGGAAGATAATTAGGTGTTACTATTTTGTTGAGGTGGGCAACATACAGAAATTCTGCAAGAACCATATCCAGGGAAACCAGGAGAGCTTCATTCATGCAATGCCACCCAGCTGAATAAGGGCATACCGATGCTATACTTGATAATATGGGCGCATCATATTCTGTTTTGATTAGAATTGAGGGAAAGAATTATAGAAGTCTGGTGGATAGGGGCTCAGAGTTGTCAGTAATAAATAGCAGTGTTTTTGAAGCACTTAGACAGGAACATGAATTATGTGATAACAAATTTAAGAACAGCTAATAGGTCCCCATTAATTGTAGAAGGGCTTGCTCGATTAAGAGTAGAGATAGAAAGTCAGTCTTTCCACCACGACTTGTTTGTTGTAGAGAATCTCAACATAAGTGTGATAAAAACTGTGAGTACTTAAGAAAAATGGGGTGAGGATGTACTTCGATTAAGCTGAAATGATGCAGGCAGATGTAATTGAAAGATTGAATAGCCCATGGAGTATTCTGATAGTGTAAGTAGAAAAGAAAGATTGTTGTTGAAAAGTGTTGAAACATTATGTTGAACAAAGATGGCGGTAGTAAATCAAATCGTAAAATAATCAATGTAGTCAATGTTTCAACACTTAACAGGTTATGTGCCTGGCCATCGACTTTGCTTTGACGGATCTAAATTTGAATTGTGGCAGGTTAAATTCCTGGTGTATTTAAGATACGAAAACTACACAAACTTATTCAATCTTCACAAGAGAATCCTAATGACACTGAATTAATCAAAAAATATGTGACTATTTTTGCAGAACTGATTCAATGCTTAGGCGACAGAAGTCTGTCTCTGATTATAAGAGATGCCTTGGATGATGGACCTAAAACGTTGAACATATTAAGAGAAATTATTTATCAAATGGGAAACCAAAAATGATATCTCTATATATAGAACTAACATCTCTAAAACGTATGGAAGACGATTAAACGGGCAGAAACCTCATCAAATGCATTAAAACTCTTAAATCGAATATTTTGCCACATTCTCACCAATGACAATTTTTTTATTTAATTTTCACCCCAAACAAGGCACAGTTACACTTTGAAATAGGGGGCTACTATCAGGGACATAATTTATGGGGGTATTATGAAGGGAGATGAGTAGAAAGATGTTTGTTCACATAAACGTTAGGCTGAGGAGTTTAAAAGAAGTACTTTTAGGCAATGTGTTCTTGGCCATTGCTATCGGTGGTACAGAAGGTTTCTTGTAGTTATGGAAGGAAACAAGCTTTAACGAGAATTAAAATTGTATTGAAACTTGCCACTCAATAAATTTAAAAATACATCAAATGAATGTAAAAAAATTCTTATTTAAATGTTCTGATTGACTTTGAGATATATATTCCCCCCAGAGGGATTTAAAATGAAAAATAAAAATTTTGTATGGAAACTGAATAAATCAGTATATAGTCTAAAAGAAAGCGCTCACAATATCTCAGAACTAACGTCTCTAAAATGTATGGAAGACAAGACGATTACTATGTTACAAGGGCAAAAACCTCAGCAAATGAATTAAAACTCTTTAATCGAATATTTTGCAACATTCTAAAAGATAGCGCTTACAATTAAAATTTAACAATTAAAATTTAACAATTAAAATTTAACACTCCATAATTATTTAATAGAACAAGAATTCAAGAAGTGTCCCATAGAGGTGTACATGCATACCAAAAATATGTGTAATAAATACTTGATTTTGTTTTTTTGGATTGACGATATATTACTCACAACAATTTTGAGACAACAATTTAAAAGATGTTAAAAATAAGTTAAACAAAAAATTTTAAATGACGAATCTTCGACAATTGTCATAGTTTCTTGGTATAAAGTTTACCTGTGAAAATGAAACTATAACAATGAACCAATATAGTACATTGAAAAAATCCTGATGAAGTTTGGAATGTAAGATTGCCAACCACCACCATTGAGATTGATATAAATAAGAATATAGAGATCAAAACTAAATTAACAGGCAATCGATTATACGAGAACTTATTGAAAGTCTAATTCATTTGATGACCATCACTAGACCTGATATATTTTACACTGTAACAAAGCTATCCAAAAACTTATCAAAACCGACAATTAAGGATTTAACTCATGCAAAACAAGTCCTTCGTTATCTAAAAGGAACAAGCTTTGTTATTAAGAAATACTCAACACTTGAGATCATGACTGCATTGATTCTTTGCAATTTGATTTACTACTGCCATCTTTGTTCAACATAATGTCTCAACACTTAACAGTAATAAAAGAGTTTGCATAGATTTTAGGGCTTTAAATAAACTCATGAAGAAGTATGCCTGAGTGTTACCAGTCATTGATGACATATAAGCCCCCTTGGGTCAGCCAAATACTTCCTACACTTAGATCTGAAGTCAGGGTACAAACAGGTGAAATTAAGTGAGAACGATAAAAAGGAAACTTCTTTCACTTACCACTAGGGTTTATTTCACTTTAATGTGATACCATTTGAACTTGCAAACACTCCCGGAATTTCCTGAAATTTATGTCAATAGTTCTACAGGGACAGAAAGATTATGCATTACAATATTTGGATGATATTTTAATATCCTAAGATACTATGAAAAGTCACTTAGATCACATAGATAGGGTACTACTAGCCAGTTTACATAAGTACAAGCTCAGGGTGAAAGCTCTGTGTGGGGTTTTAGGAGAAGTACAGAATTTGGGGTTCAAATTAGTGAATGGGGTATATAGCCAGAACTGGACAAAGTCAAATCGATAAAATCCCATCTCCAACTCGTGTGAGAAAAGTCAGAGCTTGGATTGGTATGATGCCAAATTATTTCATTGGTATGACGTCATATTATTTCATTGGTATGACGTCATATTATTGACTATTTATAAAATAGTCTTCTCAGATTGCTGAGCCGTTAATGATGAAATATGTGGGGTTTTAATGCGATGTCACATGCCATTTTGCCTTTGATAACCTACAACCGAAGTTATATGGTTATACTGGCTTATCCTGATCATAAGAAGAACTTCAGAATGTACACAGATGCCCCAGAAAGATCTATATTCTATTTTGAAAAAAATATTCTTTTCTCAGGGTTTGTTCTATACATGACACTTTGGAAGATGATTTCGGCTGACCATTTTGTCAGAGTATGTGAAGCGTTAGGAAGAAGTTATGAAAGAAAAGATTATAAGAAAGACAAAAGAAATGAATTGTTTCCTGTTTATAAACTCGAGCATCGAAGTCATCGAGTGTCATTTACCGATGTTAATTTTAAATTAATAAAAGAAAAAAGAAACTTATTCTTGGAAAGAAAAAATTCAGTTAACAAGACAAAAACGAGTTTTTCGAATATTAAGCAATGTAATTCCTTATGTTATGAATGGTGGCCACCACTGATAACATAAAGAATTACTTAGCTTAATATCCAGAAAACTACTTGTTTGCGGCAATTTTAAATGTGATATTCGTTTTCAGTATACCTGAAAACCTATCGAATTCAACATGGCAGTGAAGATGGAAAGTAAGTAATAATTTACCAAAACGGCTTTCAGGCAGCCCCTTCCCAAATATTACCGTGTGGCCAGAAAGTGGGTGTTCATTTTACATTAAATTTATATAGAAAATGATCGTCATTTTTTGAAAAAAATAATTTCCTCATGTCATGAAAACTAATTTTCTGCAATAATTTTGAAGTATTTATTCATTTTCAGCATCCTTGAAAACCTATAAAAGTCGTCATTGTAAAGAATATTTGTAATTTTGAAAGATTTTAGAAATTGACCTTTTTTATGTTTAAGTCAGTAGTGAAAACAAAACCTGATTTTTTAAACTTGTGCAACGGTTAAAAACATAAAATTAAATTTATAAAATTATTTATTTATTTTTGGTGAACGATAAAGAAGTTATTTTTTGTTTAAGTCAGTTTAAAATAAAAACAATCGACAGCGAAAAATTTTCAACGATAAATCAACATTTTCATTAGGATTATTCGCTTTTTTTCTGATCGCATGTTTCAATAAAGACACAGGGACAGAATTGGCCACCAGCCACCACTGATAACATAAAGAATTACGTATTGGCCGTTTTTATATTCAATAATAATCCGATGAAAAAAAAGATGAAAAGAAAAAATACACATTTGTGCGCCATGTAGTAATACTTACGTTTTTGTGTTATAATCTGCTTTCGATTAACTTTATCTGCTTTTATAAAGAAAACGATTTTTCAAATGTGATTGACAAACTCAAGTTAAAATTCAAGATGACGAAGGAAGAGCAAGTTCGCAGAAAGCAAAATTGAAGAGGAAAAATAAAAAAATAAATCATTTCGAAATAGAGCCGATCTATTTGGTGAATATCACGGATAAAATTATTATTATTTTATTTAACATTTTAATATTTATATGAGAGAGAAGAGATTACAAGTTTCATCTTTATCAATTCTCTAATTCATTGCACGTGCAATTTAATGGTGGAAACTGATAGTTTTTTAAGCCGCCTTTTCGTATTTTTATTTATTTATTTTTCATATAGATTTCCGATTATTTCTTGATTGTGTTTAAAAGATTAATCTGTGTATACAGTAATACAAATCCGATTAATCTAAAGTTAATCTATACGAGAAAAAAATAATTAAAGAGATTAAATGTAAAAAATTACAGGTGAAAAAAAGTTATAATGAAAACTGTTTTCACGTTGGAAGGCACTGACAAATTCATCTAAATTGAAAAATTAAATAAATTCCTTGTAAAACCCCAAAATTCCCATTAAGAATAAATACTATTTTTCTGGACCTATTTCAAAGATAATTAGTAAAATAAAAGGTAATATTGACAGGTTTCTTACCGGCCCCCGAAACGAAAAATAGTTCGTCCTAAAGTTGTATCAAAAAGCGGAACTTGATGTAAGAACGGAAACGAAACGAAACTTCTTCCGTTTTTTTTTTTTTAATTTTTTTATTTATATATTTTTTAAAATACTGCAATAATTAGTTTTAATTATTTTCCTCTGTATCTTCACTTTTTACCACAACAAAAAATAAAGTAGAAAAATATTTTGTAATAAAAAAATATTAGTTGCATTCAAAAAAATTAAAATAATAATTCACCGGTTTGGGGAGTTTTGTTAAGAGAAGCCAACAAACCAAAACAAAGTGACAAAGCAAGATAAGTTACTCTTCTACCCACCTGGATAAGTTTTCTATGTTAATGTTTTTATTCGGTTCAATAAGTTACTCTTCTACCCACTTGGATAAGTTTTCTATGTTAATGTTTTTATTCGGTTGGATAAGTTACTCTTCTACCTACCTGAATAATGCTTTTATTCGATGAGTTACTTTTCTACCTATATGGATAAGTTATGTATTTTAATGTATTTGAATGCTTTTATTCGGTACAAAAATCGCTTATGGCCGCCGTGTTACATTACATGAAACATGCGGAAAAGTACCTTTTCAGTAGCGTGAAAATTTGATTTAAGTGTAAATGTATCCATTATAATGCATCGATTTAAGTGTAAATGTATCAGTTATAAGGCTTCAATAGTTCGAACTGAGTTGTCTCCTTATTTATTAAATGTATAAAAGATGTTCGTTTTCAGCACACATGAAACCCCTAGTAAACAAGTTTTTGAAAGCAGATTTTGTGTTGGTCTACCAGGTAACAATTACAAAATAACCCCATAAAAAAAAATTACCAGACCCCCTATAATGTTGAGGGGGGGGCTCCTGTCCGGTGGGAATCAAACAGCATTAAAGAACAACAACACAGACATGGTCGTTAACAATAAAACGGTCGCGAGAGAACTGCCGCCTGAGCTTACTTTATTAGAGAATTGCTCATCTAGGATTATGTCCATTTACTTGTGGACATCCCTCCCCATCTTGGTGGGACGACCTGTCTTATTTTAATTTTTACTATTTTTTTTTATTTTATTTATTTACTTTTTTAACTTACTTTATTAGAGAATTGCTCATCTAGGGTTATGTCCCTTTACTTGTGGACATCCCTCCCCCCCCATCTTGGTGGGACGACCTGTCTTATTTTAATTTTTACTATTTTTTTTTATTTTATTTCTTTACTTTTTTAACTTACTTTATTAGAGAATTGCTCATCTAGGGTTATGTCCCTTTACTTGTGGACATCCCTCCCCATCTTATTGGGACGACCTGTCTTATTTTAATTTTTACTATTTTTTTTTATTTTATTTATTTTTTAACTTACTTTATTAGAGAATTGCTCATCTAGGGTTATGTCCCTTTACTTGTGGACATCCCTCCCCATCTTATTGGGACGACCTGTCTTATTTTAATTTTTACTTTTTTTTTTATTTTATTTTATTTATTTTTTTAACTTACTTTTGTTATATTCACATATCTCTCCACATTCCATGAATAAACCAGAAATCAGCAAGGCAATGACGGCAGCAACAATGGCGACCCTAAGACAAATCTGTTCGCCATTACAACGTAGTCAAACACAATAAATACACAGGACAATTTCAAATCCCATCTCTTTAGATACACACATCATTAGAATAACTCGCACCTTACCTCAACATAGAAAACCTCCAGAGAAAGCTGCACAGCAAAAGAAAAAAAAACAAAAAGAAAATCACAGACACTACCGTAAACGCAACTCAGATAGCATAAAAACGCAAATAATGATTCCACAAAACACCCCAACAATACGACACCGACTAGGTTACATTCACAACTTTCTCAGCTTCAAATCGATGTAACACATGCATACACACACCAAACAGATAATTCTCTACAATTCATTAAAGCACGAAAAACAAACACAAATAAAAAATACGACGGCCATTTTGATGCTGGAGCCGATGTGCCTTTTACTACGTCCGCACGTGCTGTATAAATAAGCCGGCCGTCAGAGAAAAAGTCAGTTTTCCAGCAGATCGCTGGCCAGAGCAGGTCGCCTCGCTACCAGTAGAAGCGGACACAGCTGTTCCCCTCAACTCTTTGCACCATACCAGCGACAGCCGTTCCCCTCAACTTTCTAGCAGCAGCAGCGGCAGCAGCAGTAGCCGTTCCCTTCAGCTCCATCCAGCAGCAGCAGCTCAGCGACAGCCGTTCCCCTCAACCTTCTAGCAGCAGCAGCGGCAGCAGCAATAGCCGTTCCCTTCAGCTCCATCCAGCAGCAGCAGCAGCGATAGCCGTTCCCCTCAACTTTCTAGCAGCAGCAGCGGCAGCAGCAGTAGCTGTTCCCTTCAGCTCCATCCAGCAGCAGCAGCTCAGCGACAGCTGTTCCCCTCAACCTTCTAGCAGCAGCAGCGGCAGCAGCAATAGCCGTTCCCTTCAGCTCCATCCAGCAGTAGCAGCAGCGACAGCCGTTCCCCTCAACTTTCTAGCAGCAGTAGCAGTAGCCGTTCCCTTCAGCTCCATCCAGCAGCTCAGCGACAGCAGATGATTCAAAGTTCCTAGTCACCATATCACCGCTTGTTCCCTTGAGGAATACCACCAGTGAACCCCGACTCATCCCAGCGACTCCTCAGCGGCAACAGCGGTGGCGATGTTCCAGTCCCGGACGTCATCCCTAGACCGTACCAGCATCTAGGCCCCTGTACCTGCCCGAATCTGATCAGGCCAGGATCCCAACCTCTCTAATCCCTATTCCGGCCTTCCTGACGCCCGGCTGACCGTTCCGGCCTTGATTGAGGATATATATACTTATTCACATTGACCCTCAATAAAGGTTTAAACCAAATTACTTCGTTTGTTCTCCTTGCTTCCATACGCTCGTGTTATTTTATAACAACTGGTGTCAGAGCGTTCAGCAAGATGAGTACAGACAGCTATGAGGGTTTCACGCGGTCGGAACTATTCACACTAATCAAAGAACAGAAGCATCTGCTATTCAACCTGAGGACAGGCTCAACACAACCATCGGAAGAGGCACTTCAGGAGATCCGAAATGACATAGATGCCATGACAACCGCCCTGAGATCAACAGCAATAACAACAGCTACCACCCCCCACACAAGCAGCGACTACAGTATGCTAATGCGCCAGCAAACAATTCGGGACGCCATGAGACAACAGAAGCCCTTCTGCCCTGGACAGGATGTAAACCAATTCATATCAGTGCTCACCAAAATATACGCAATACACATCTTACCGGAGGGAACAACATACCCAAGCCTGGAGGGCGAATTCGTCAAGGCCGCGAAAGACATGCTGGACCAGGGTATATTTCAGCAAATGCTGGATTCTGCACAAGATACATCCACCTTCAACAACCTGAAGGAGTATCTACTAACAACACACGGCAGCCAAATGACCACCTTCCAACATCTAAGCAAGGCCTGGGACTTAGAACGACATGACGGCGAAAAACTAACAGATTTTGCCGGTCGACTCGAAACCACACTCAGGGAAGCGGCCGTCCACATCAAGGCAAAACACAGAAAGGACAGAAACAATGAACTATCTGTTGACGGACTCATATCAATCATAGGCGCAATGCTTATGAGTGAAAAGGTGAAAGCATGGAACACAAACATCTACCCGCACCTCATCAGAACAATGGACAACCACTATACGGCAACTGGTATAGCGGCTGAAGCACAGCGATACCTGGATCGCGGCATAAAATCTGATGTCACCAATTCCCAAGACTCCGCACTTCTCTCTTAAGAGCACCACTTGAGCCAAAGAAAACCTTACCATGTAACAAACATGCACACCCACTCTAGTGGACGCAAGCGCTCGAACTTGATAGACGCACACAAGAAAACCGATCAACGTCAACATCAGCAGCAAGAAGCTCGCAGGCAAACAGTAAGTTTCCCTGTATGCCAGAGATACCTCAGAGGCCTATCCTGCTTTAGGCAAAATTGCAGATACCGTCACCCACCCCGCACCCAAACACAAGCCCTTGTCGCAACAACAGGCAACAACACGCCGGAGACAGAGGACCAGGATTTTCACTTCGGTCAGGACAAGATGTGATGCCCCGCCCCACCCGCTCCAATATCAGCCATCACGTCTTCAACTTTCAAGAACAATCTAACTACTCACCACTTGTCTACTCCACCTTTTACATTGGCGACACAAAGTTCTCAGACATCGCGATGCTCGACTCAGGATGCTCGACCTGCATCATACCAGCATCACAACTGCCAGACGAAGCCAAGAAGCACATAAAACGCTCGGACGTCAAAGTGAGGGGCATCAATGGCAGCATTACCGCACTTGGCCAACTAACATGTGACATTGTAATCGGCAACCAGAACACACCCGCATTCTGTGGCATAAACGCCCTAATAACGGCACAATCTACACCAATCCTGATCGGCCAAAACATCCTATGCCATGATACCCTCATCTCGTACACGGTCGACAACGAAAAAGCGAAAGTGGAGTTCAAACGCACACCTGCCCAAGGAGGCTCCACACACACACCTAACATCGTACGGCAGACGTCGTCACCAAACAGTCCCACAGGCGACTCCCAGACCAAGGTCATCCAGGACTACCTAGCTATCGGACCCCATCCCGAACTCCACACCTTGGATGAAAAGCTTACATGGCTAAAACACAACACAGGACTCACACTACCAAACCATCCTAACCGTGATGAACTAGAGGCCACCACCAACCTATTAATCCGCTATGCCGACATCATCGGTACTGAAAATGGCGACAAGGGCACATTCATCCGTCCCATTCGGATACCAACCAACGGCCAATCACGCAGCCAAAAACAACATCCGATTGCTCAAGCCCTGGAAGAGGAGGTCAATGCCGAGATTGGCCGCATGGCAAGCAAAGGCATCATTGAAGCCTGCAGCGACCCCAAAGGTTTCAACAGTCCAGTATTTATCCGTACGTAAGAAAAATGGGTCAATTCGCGTTGTTGCAAACTTTAAAAGAACGCTAAACAAAGTGCTAGTCGACCTGGACCCCTACCCAATACCCAGGATGGATCACCTGCTCAACAAAATCGGCAAGGGCAACAGGTATTTTGCATCCCTTGATCTGCGTAGTGGATATTGGCAGATTGAAATAGATGAGCAGGACCGGCACAAAACAGCCTTCACATGGAAGGACAAATGCTACCAGTACACACGCCTGGCCTTTGGTCTCACTTCGGCCGGACAAATCTTTTCCCGTTGCGTAGCAGAGGCCTTAGCCATGGTCACATCACGCAGTAACATATCATCTTACATCGACGACAACCTGGTGCATGCTAAGACATTCAAGGAGTACATCATCGTGCTAGAACAACTGTTCATGGCCCTCCAAAAGTTTGGACTTAAGCTGAACCCAGACAAATGCTCCTTCCTCGCACCTGAGGCCAAATTTCTCGGCCACATAATAAACAGCGAAGGGTTCAAGGCCGACCCCGAATATGTTCGTGCCATAGGAGAAATGAAACCCCCAACCTCAAGAAAGGAACTCCAAAGTCTCATCGGCCGCCTGGTTTGGATCAGACAATTCCTTGAGACGCGCCTTCATGAACAGATCAGATCAAGCATGTTCTCAAAACTCATGGCTCCTATACACGAGCTCAACAAGGTCAACAAGCCATTCCACTGGACCGAGAATGCAGACAGAGCATTCAGGAAGATCAAGGACCGATTATCCTCCCCGCCGGTTATCTCATTTCCAGACTTCTCCATGCCCTTCACGCTCACTACTGATGCCAGTGATGTCGCATGCGGAGCAATCTTGATGCAAGAGTCCAGCAACGGGAAGAAGAACATTGTCGGAGTCGCGTCCCACTCCTTCAATACAACAGAGCAAAACTGGTCCACAACGGAATGCGAGGCATATGCAGTGAAGTGGGCGATACTGAAATTTGACTACTTTCTACGTAACCGTCCCTTCGTGGTGTTCACTGACCACAGATCTCTGACATATCTTGACCAACGAGAATTCAACAATGCAAAAATACGAAGATGGCAGGACGAGATATCGTGCTACAAATTCGTATTAGAATACGTGGAGGGCGAATCTAACGTTTGGGCTGATATGCTCAGCAGAGGCTGTGGACAGAAGAAGATCAAGACTCCCAGCAACCCCAATCCAGCAGGAAGGACATTCATACTGGATGGCTCAAGCTTACGCATCTACGTCCCATCATGGTGCATCAATGACATCGACAGTCTGAAACTTATTCCCAAGACGCACACACCACGGAACGCCCACACGCAAAGACGCATCAGCGACGCATTTTTCGCATACCACACCTACTCCTCCATTCCTGCTGAACAAATCTGTGAACACCTGGATATTGCAACCGAACAACAGAAGGATGAGACCCTGGCCGGAATCATACACGCACTCCAAACATCATACCCGGACGGCCCACAAATTGACCCCGATGACCACCGAGCTAAGTTGTTCAAGAGAAAGCTACCTCAATTCTTCTTAGAACCAGGAACCACGAACCTAATGATAAGAGACCACAAACATTCCCCTAGGCTGGTCGTACCATACAAGCTCAGACCCAAATACCTGCATCAAGCACACGACGCCAACAACCACTCAGGCATAACACGGATGCAGGAACTCCTCTCCAGTTACTGGTGGGAATCCAAGAACAACGACATCAAGGCTTATGCTGATTCCTGCATCACATGTGCAAAATGCAAGGGAAATTATGGCAGACGCACCCGCTGGCCTATGGGCCACTGCAAGCGGGGTAAGAGACCATTTGAACTCGTCTTTGTTGACTTTGTCACAATGCCCAACTCAAAGGGGAAAAGATATATACTTACAATACTGGACAGCTTCAGCCGGCATCTCACAGCTATACCATGTGCAAGAGACCGTGCCATCGACGCCGCCCGTGGTCTATACCAGTTCTTCCTCCGACACAGAGAAATCCCACGCATAGTGTCCTCCGACTGAGGCACACACTTCACAGGGGAAGTCTATCGACAGTTCTGCGAACAAATGGCCATCACACAGGAACTGCATTGCCCTTGGCGCCCACAAAGCTCAGGGAACATAGAGAGACAACATCGGACAATGAAGAACGCCATCTACATGCTGTGTGAAGACAGGAATTGCGAGTGGACAGATGTTCTCGAATCTGTTGTGTCTTCCATGAACGCCACAATCAACAAGGCCACCGGTGTCTCCCCGCATTTCACAGTCACGGATCGCCACCCTAGCATCGGCTTGCCAACACACCACAGAAAGGAAGCCAGGAGCGATGACCCAGGTTCATATGGCATGCAAATCAACGCCCTGCTAAGACAGGTCCATCACCATGTCGCCCTGGCCAATGATGAAGCAGATCATAAAATGGAGAACCGCGAAAAGCACTTCTCCCACGAGAACCCGCTACAAGTAGGAGACAAGGTCCTACTTCACCGTCCTCAATCAGCCACGGCCCAGTCAACACACATGCAATGGATAGGAAGCTTCACTATCACCAAAACCAACAGCTTGATGTACCAAGTACAAGATGAGAGCGGCAGGACAACCAGGGTACACCGGGCGCACATCCGACGAATAGCACCATGCCCGCTGCACCTGTCTATCACAAACCTCCCACCCCCACCCAGCAGCACCGACAAACAGCATTCCACGAACGGCCCCACATGCAATCCGGACGAGAATCGGACGCCATCCTCACAAGCCAGCCAACCCAGGAGATTACCAGCCAGAACAACAAGAGGACAACTCCCTACACGCTTCAGAGACTTTATCATGTAAATATGATCGAGATCTGGGGGAGCATTGTTATATTCGCATATCTTTCCACATTTCCATGAATAAACCAGAAATCAGCAAGGCAATGACGGCAGCAACAATGGCGACCCTAAGACAAATCTGTTCGCCGTTACAACGTAGTTAAACACAATAAATACACAGCACAACTCAAATCCCATCTCTTTAGATACACACATCATTAGAATAACTCGCACCTTACTTCAACATAGAAAACCTCCAGAGAAAGCTGCACAGCAAAAGAAAAAACCAAAATAAAAAATCACAGACACTACCGTAAACGCAACTCAGATAGCATAAAAACGCAAATAATGATTCCACAAAACACCCCAACAATACGACACCGACTAGGTTACATTCACAACTTTCTCAGCTTTAAATCGATGTAACACACGCATACACACACCAAACAGATAATTCTCTACAATTCATTAAAGCACGAAAAACAAACACAAATAAAAAATACGACGGCCATTTTGACGCCGGAGCCGATGTGCCTTTTACTACATCCGCACGTGCTGTATAAATAAGCCGGCCGTCGGAGAGAAAGTCAGTCTTCCAGCAGATCGCCGGCCAGAGCAGGTCGCCTCGCTACCAGCAGAAGCGGACACAGCCGTTCCCCTCAACTCTTTGCAGCAGCTCAGTGACAGCCGTTCCCCTCAACCCTCTAGCAGCAGCAGCAACAGCTGTTCCCCTCAACTTTCTAGCAGCAGCAGCGGCAGCAGCAATAGCCGTTCCCTTCAGCTCCATCCAGCAGCAGCAGCGACAGCCGTTCCCCTCAACTTTCTAGCAGCAGCAGCAGTAATAGCCGTTCCCTTCAGCTCCATCCAGCAGCAGCAGCAGCGACAGCCGTTCCCCTCAACTTTCTAGCAGCAGCAGCGGCAGCAGTAATAGCCGTTCCCTTCAGCTCCATCCAGCAGCAGCAGCAGCGACAGCCGTTCCCTTCAGCTCCATCCAGCAGTAGCAGCGGCAGCTCAGCGACAGCAGTTGATTCAAAGCGCCTAGTCACCATATCACCGCTTGTTCCAGTCCCGGACGTCATCCCTAGACCGTACCAGCATCTAGGCCCCTGTACCTGCCCGAACCTGATATAGCCAGGATCCCAACCTCTCTAATCCCTATTCCGGCCTTCCTGACGCCCGGCTGACCGTTCCGGCTTTGATTGAGGATATATATGCTTATTCACTTTGACCCTCAATAAAGGTTTAAACCAAATTTCTTCGTTTGTTCTCCTTGCTTCCATACGCTCGTGTTATTTTATAACACATGTGTGTGTGTGTGTATGATCTTACGTATCTTACGTGAAGTTTACTGCTATGTGTGTGTGTGTGTTCTCATTCTTACAGTTTCTTTTGCCTTGGAAGGTTTCTGAGACGTGTATGCACAATGGAGTGTGAACATACCTGGTTGGTTTGGCCAGCGGATGATATCTTCTGGTTGCTGGTCTGACATCTTGCTGGGGAGTGGTACTTACTTCTGCAGACAGATTCATTAATGAACAAGATGGGATTTGAAGCTTCAAATTTTTATTCAAGGCAAGCCTATCATCTCGGACCCTGATTGTCGGGAGGGACCCAATTTTCCGTCTGCTTCATCTGCTGCCTAGACCAACTCCCAGCCCATGTGGTCGTCAACTGGAAGCGAGTTTGATGCCCGTCAAACCTAACCTTCTGACCCTGCTAACTCGCTGATGGGAAATCAAAATATGCTTACATAACTTTCTATTTCTAAACTACTTAGATAGCAATTAAGCTGGGATTCCCAATACTACATTTCTTCATTAACACTACTTTTTATATGTATTTTTCGTTTTATATTCTTTTTTATTTTTTAATTCACTTCCCCACTTTTCCCTTCCTCGTTCTCCCCGTCAACCTCGTTCTCTCCTCCTAACCTTTAAACTAGAAAAATAACACTCTTAATATTGGGATTATACGTCTGAATTTTAGAGCCGTACATATCAGGATAATATGTTTAGCAAATAGAAATATGCCATGCTGCAGGTGGTGTGATTGAAAGTTTCGTTCAATAATTAAATACGTAAGAAATGCAAGTGTAACATGATATAGCAAAAAAGTATATCACGTATTTGAGGATGGAATAGAGTTTTGAGGGAGTCTGAATCTGGATTCTATACAAGCAAAATCAATCCGAAAATGGAAGGAAAATCCAAACTATAAAAACCTTCATGTCTAGCTGTCTGCATCTCTAAATTTTCATCCTTAAAACTAACTTAGAAAAACTGATCAAGAAGTAATTAGTTAATAAGATGCTGGTCTCTCCTCCTCTAAAAAATTTCTCTTTAAATAAAACCTTTGAAAACCAGAAAATCTTCATTGTTTTACTACACGTGTAATTTTTGTCTGTTAAATTTATCTAAAGTGAGAGCCAGGCTTCAACCACCACGAGATCAGAAGTCAATTACCCTAATTTAATCGAGCATTAAACAAAAATCCTTGATCACTTGAAAACGAAAACGCAAGTGAGAAAAACTGCGTCTATGAAAAACTGTATGAAATTCTGTTGAACATCAAAATATTACATTAAGTAAACCAAGCAATTTATACCTAGTCTTCTGAAAAACAAAATTATACTTCCTCGATATCATGATGCTGCAAAAGTAAATAATAATGCCACAGTCTAATTTAAAATATAATTAGAACAACAAAAATTGCCGCAGTTTTTAGTTTCTTTTTCTAGATAAAAACATCACAGAGTAACACATTTCTCACATCGTTTAATGCATTTATGGAGAAAGTTTTTGTAGATGCAGAAATTGAGAAATCAAGCTGCATCATCTGATTATCAGAGTGATATTTTGCAGGGACATATTTGCTGATCTGATCCCACCTCTTAATGTTGATTTTTATTCATTTAATTTTCTATTAAATGAAGTACAATAAGCCTCCTAATGCTGATAGCTTTATTTAATTTCCTATAAAATGAAGTGCAATAATCTTCTGTAATTGAGTTAAACATTGCCAAGAAATCTCTCATCTCCATTCCTGTTCACTATTGAACGTACTTAAAAAATCTTACAACGCTTAAGTAGATATTTAAACATGAATACTCGATATAAAATAGATGTTTTATTGAGATGTAGTAAATTTTAGAAGTAAAAACCTGTTAAGATATCTGATGTATGATATTAAAAGAAACTGGAATCTTAGGGAGATATCAATCATACCAGTTATAGGTGCCACAAGGCTTATGAAGAAGAACCTGAAGTCCTTGGCATAAAAGTTGTGTTCTTTCATTTTAAACACATACTTGAGAATAAAAACTTTTTTTTAAAAGAAAATTACAAAAATATGGCTTTTCAGTTTTTCTTATTTTACTTTGTAGGAAATATCGAAACTTACTTGGCTAGCATGTGTGAATGCTTTAAAAGGTCTTGTATCAAAAAAGAAAAAGAATAAAATAGTTACTTTGGCATAAAAGTTGTGTTCTTTCCTTTTAAATATTTACTTGAGAATAAAAACTTTTTTATTTTCTTAATGAAAATTATCAACATAATAAAAGGATCAGCCACATACATTACAAAAATTAGTTTTTCTTATTTTACTTTGTATGAAAAGTTTGGTCTTGTAACAAAAACAGAAAAAAACACTAAATAAGTTACCAAGTTAGTTTTATCATAGGCGATCACTAGAGCGATGCAGACTGTTGCATTTCTATGCAAATGATAAAAAGGTGAATAAAAACAGACGTAAAAAGAAGACGAGTAAGAAGAAGACGTGCAAATAACTAGAGCGATGCAGGCTGTGAGTTTGGGAGTTGAGAATTTTGAGAACAGAGTGTCAACTTTGGGAGTTGGAAGGTCTAAGATTCAAACCGTCTCTCTTGCACTTGGTTCACCAGATATATTTATCAGGTACTTTGTTAAATTCTTTTAAGTAATTTTATTTGCTCCTATGATTACTGGAATAGAGATTTCCCTAAAATTCCAGCTTCTTTTCTATCTACTTAGAAGCATTGATAATCAAATTTTGATAGTGAGCAGTCATTAGAATTCTATCCTGATCATAGTGAAGACATCCTCTTTTAAGCCAGTCTACAAAACATTCCTTATAATAACAATAATAATAATTATTATTATCAATCAAGAAAAGACTTATAATAATAATAATAATAATAATTCTTCTTATTATTTATTTACAAATTTATAAAATTTATAAAAAAATTAAAAAAGACTTTTTCCAATTTTCTGAAATGCAAGTTGTGGAGTATTTTTAACTTCTATTTTGTGTGATTTTTGAAGCAGATTTTTTTTCTGATTTTGTCATATTTGTAAGAAAGTCTTGTGAAAAATGATAGACGTTGTTCTGCTGGTTCTTGTTTTGTGATGCTGAATACAATTTTGAGGTATTGATTTTGAAAAATCACCAAATATTGTTTCTCACATGTGTTTCATATGACTCAAGGAAGTTGACATTTGTTCAAAAGAAGAGCCACATACTTCACAAGAATGTGGTTTCTCTAATTACTGAAATAGAAATTTTCCAACGATTCCAGTTTCCTTTCTATCTACTTAGAAGCATTGGTAATCAAACTTCGATTGTGAGCAGTCATTATAACTCTGTCCTTATCATAGTGAAACATTCTCTTTGAAGTCAGTCTATAAAGTATCACTTTTTCCATATAATGATAATAATAATAAATCCAAAAAAGACTTGTCCCACTTTTGTTTGACCCATTTTTCCAATTTTTATGAAATGCAAGTTGGAGTATTTTAAACTACTATTTTGTGTGATTTTGTAGCAAATTTGTTTTCTGATTCTGTAATGTTTTTAAGAAAGCCATGTGCAAAATGGTTGGTCAGTCTCCAATATGACTTATCTGCAAAAGAACAGCCACATACTTTACAAGAACATGATTTGTCTCTTTTTTTGAAACAAAAGTTCTCAAACACTGAGTTAGTAAAGAAATTTTCTCCTGTATGTTTTCATATGATTTATCAAAGTTGACTTCAGTGCAGTATTCCAATTATAGTACTCAAAAAACTTCAACCTGAACTAGCGCCCATACTTACAAAACTATTTAAACGTTGTCTTAAGGAGAATAGTTTCCCATCTCCCTGGGAAATTTCATCGGTATTCCCTGTATTTCAGAATTCAGGTGATTGCTCACCCCCCTCTCAGTACAGGCCAATAAGTCTCCTGTGCGTCATGAGTAAGTTGCTAGAATCTGTGTTAAATACAGAAGTAATCAACCATCTCAACAAAAATAACCTTCTTAGTGACACTCAATATGGTTTCCGTTCTGCTAGATCTACAGCAGATGTGCTTACAGTTATATCTCATAGGATTAGCAAATCTCTCGACGGAGGCAACCTTTCTAGGGAAATTGCTCTTGACATATCTAAGGCCTTTGATAGGGTATGGCATAAAGGTTTACTTCATAAGATCTCTAGCTATGGTATAGCTGGAAATGTCTTCTCAATTATTAAATCATTTCTTTCTGATAGGTTCATAAGAGTAGTAATTGAGGGGCAAAAATCAGAAGCCCACAGTATTAATGCCGGTGTCCCTCAATGGTCGATCCTGGGCCCAACTCTTTTCCTGATCTACATTAATGATCTTCCAAATCACATCCTTACATCATTTGTAGACATTTATGCTGACGACACTACCATTTATGGTACCACATCTAAGACAGTAAACGACCAAGTTCTCTCCAATTCTCTCTCCTCTGATCTTTAGCATGTGGTACAATGGGGAAAGGAGTGGCTGGTTACTTTTAATGCATCTAAAACCAAGCTTCTCTCTTTACATCATCAACATTCTGATCCCCATCTGGCATCAATTGGAATGAATGGCTCTCGTCTTCAGGAGGCCTCAAGTTTTGACAAGCTTCTGGGCTTGACCATTACTCCTGATCTTAAATGGAACACGTACATCAAATCTATTGCCAAGGCCACTGGAAAAATGGTGGGATCTTTCTATTGATCCAGTAAATATCTCACTGCTGATGCAATTCTCTATCTATATAAGAGCCAGGTACGTCCAAGGATGGAATACTGTTGCCACATCTGGGCAGGAGCTGCTAGAAAGGACTTGTCCTGCCTTGATAGAGTTCAAAATAGACTTCGTAGCCTCGTAGATGTCCTTTTCTCTTCCTTGCAACCTCTCTCTCACAGAAGAGAGGTTGCGAGTTTGTCTCTGATGTATTGTTATTTTCATTGAAAGTGTTCGACTGAGCTTCAATCTATGGTCCCCCCTCGCCAAACTTTCACAAGAAACACTCGTCTAGCTGTAAACACTATCAATAATTCCCCCCACTCTTTATCTGTGCCTAAACCTAAACGTAGATTCCATGAACAAAGCTTTTTTATTAGAACTGCACGCCTGTAGAATTGTCTTCCGTTTTCCTGCTTTCCGGCTGACTACAATATGGTTGTCTTCAAGTCTAACGTAAATAAGTTCTTGATGAGTCGTTCCATATAAGTTATCAAATTTAACAAATTTTCATTACTAATAATTATTATATTGTCCAATTTCTACTGTACACTCTTGAACCCTGATCCTTGAGTGGCCTCTTGGCCTTGATAATGTGTTGATACCTATGAAAAAAAAAGAAAAAGTCCAATGTGAACAAGTTCTAATTGGATCGACCCCTAAGTAATCCAAGTTACAAAATTCCCACTGTTTACTATGCTAAAGTCACAATGACTAATGTATACCTATTAACCCTTATCCTCGAGTGGCCTCTGGGCCTTGATAAGTGGTGACACCCATGTAAAAAAACAAAAAAAGCACAACTACATACAACACGTGAATGTGCTTTGTCTCTCACATGTGTTTTCATATGACTCAACAAATTTGACTTCCATGCAAAAGAACCACACACTTCACAAGCATATGGTTTGTCTTGTTTTTTTTTTAATTTTCTTCCTTTGAAGATCGTGACACTGGGTATGGGGCAGCCAAACCAGCCACCAACATTGCCCCGCTTTCTATTGAAGCCAACCAAGAGCTCTTTTTAGTATCCTCGCTCTTCCCTTAAGTGAAATTTTCTGAATCTATTTTACACTTTGTTCACTAGGAAGATTAGCTAGGTAGGACTTCAGGTTCTTATTCATAAGCCTTGTGGCATCTATAACTGGTATGATTGATATCTCCCTAAGATTCCAGTTTCTTTTAATATCATACATGAGACATTTGGTCTGTTTCTTGCTTTCTGAGCTGTTCAGACGTCCATCATTAATGACACTCACTACAACCAAAATTGTCACTCTGACTTATTCCATACAACTATGTAAGGTTTGACAGCAGCATTTTCAAGATAGGTGGCTGTAGGGATAACATAGTCGTAATGTATGGTATATATATATCATTTCAAACTGTTCTTTAAGGTTAATGTTCCCAGAACTTGCTGCTACATTGGATGTTTATTTTTTTACAGATGGTCCAGTAGAGGTACTTACATACTTCATAATGTCTTGCTGTGTAGTAGCCATCTTTTAAAAGAAACTTCCAACTCGATATCAGATGACTCACACTTTCCAATTCCGTGTGGCAGAATCTGCATTGTCTCTCTTTTTTTAATTTTCTTCCTTTGAAGATTGTAAGGCTGGGTATGGAGCAGCTAAACCAGCTGCCAACATTTCATTGCTTCTTATTGAAAACAACCGAAAGCTCTTTTTAGTATCCTCGTTTTCCCCTTACGTGCAATTGTATAGATCTCTTTTGCACTGGGTTCACCAGGAATATTAGTTAGGTAGGACTTCCTGTTCTTCTTCATAAGGCCTGTGGCACATATAATAACTGGTATGACTGTTTCCTGTATATGTTTATTGCAACCAATCTGATGATGCAACCAATCTGACTTTTATACAAAAGAAGAACCAAATATTAAATCAGAATATTTTTTTCTCTCCTGTATGTGTTTTTCTATGACGAAATAAAGGAGAATTCTATGCAAAAGAACAATATATATCAGAATAATGGAGTTTCTTTGTTTTAATTTCATTTATGTTTTTGATGGGATTCTGCTATATGTCAAACATTCTCCCATTAATTGAGTTACCCCAACGAATGGATCTTTAAAAACAATTTATTGAATTTCTCTTGTACTTGGTTCACAACGTCTAATCACTAGATAGTTTATGAAATTCTTTTTTATTAGCACAGTGTCTCCTATAAAGACTGGAATCATTGATATCTTCTTATGTTATGTTGTACATAAGTCCTTGCTATTTTCGTATTTTCTCCCTCTCAGCTCTTAAGGCCAGCAGCATTAGGGATGCCTCGTATGTGTATTACTATGACTCAACAAAGTGGTTTTTCTCCTGTATGTGTTAGCATATGATGTGAAAAAGTGGACTTCCATACAATAGAACCACATACTTCACATGAATAGGGTTTCTCTCCCCGTATGTGTTTTTATATGTCTCAACAAATGTGACTTCATTGCAAAAGAACCACATATTTCACAAGAATGTGGTTTCTCCCCTGTATGTATTTTCATATGATGCAACAAAGTTGACTTCTGTGCAAAAGAAGAACCACATATTTCACAAGAATGTGGTTTCTCTCCCGTATGTGTTTTCATATGACTCAACAAACTTGACTTCCGTGCAAAAGAAGAACCACATACTTCACAAGAATGTGGTTTCTCCCCTGTATGTATTTTCATATGATGCAACAAAGTTGACTTCTGTGCAAAAGAAGAACCACATACTTCACAAGAATGTGGTTTCTCTCCCGTATGTGTTTTCATATGACTCAACAAACTTGACTTCCGTGCAAAAGAAGAACCACATACTTCACAAGAATGTGGTTTCTCTCCCGAATGTGTGTTCATATGACTCAACAAAGTTGACTTCCATGCAAAAGAAGAACCACATACTTCACAAGAATGTGGTTTCTCTCCTGTATGTGTTTTCATATGAGTCATTAAATTTGACTTTAATGCAAAAGAAGAACCACATACTTCACAAGAATGTGGTTTCTCTCCCGTATGTGTTTTCATATGAATAAACAAAGTTGATTTCTGTGCAAAAGAAGAACCACATACTTCACATGAATGTGGTTTCTCTCCCATGTGTGTGTTCATATGACTCAACAAACTTGACTTCCGTGCAAAAGAAGAACCACATACTTCACAAGAATGTGGTTTCTCTCCCGTATGTGTTTTCATATGACTCAACAAAATTGAATTTCGTGCAAAAGAAGAACCACATACTTCACATGAATGTGGTTTCTCTCCCGTATGTGTTTTCATATGACTCAACAAAGTTGAATTTATTGCAAAAGAAGAACCACACACTTCACAAGAATGTGGTTTATCCCCCGTATGTGTTTTCATATGACTCAGCAAATTTGACTTCCATGCAAAAGAAGAATCACATACTTCACAAGAATGTGGTTTCTCTCCCGTATGTGTGTACATATGACTCGACAAACTTGACTTGTGTGCAAAACATGAACCACATACTTCACAAGAATGTGGTTTCTCTCCCGTATGTGTTTTCATATGACTCAACAAATGTGACTTCCTTGCAAAAGAAGAACCACATACTTCACATGAATGTGGTTTCTCTCCCGTATGTGTTTTCATATGACGAAACAAATTTGATTTCCTTGCAAAAGAAGAACCACATACTTCACAAGAATGTGGCTTGTCTCTCACGTTTGCTTGCATCTGATTACACAAAAAGTAAAATCCAATGAAGTGTATAATGATAGGCACGCTAATAAATTTCAACATAAAAACATTTAATGAAGAAATTTATAATTATTTTAATCCTTTTTAAATCATCAATGCAGAAAAGTACTTCTTATCCATTAATGCATTTCTTTTCATGGTTGTAAATTCTGGAAATATAAAATGAATTTGTAAAAATACATTTCATGTGGTAAAATTGTATTATATTGATTTTTATTAAAAATATCCAAAACATTTATTTGTAATTGGTTATTTAATTTAACTAAAAATAATCACGTTTTTTTTATTTTGTGGGTGAAGTTAGATTATTCATATTATTTGGATTCTTCAGAATAATGTCCTCATCTTTTTCATAATGTTTCTAGTTTACCTTCCATCTTATTCAGGTGTTGTTTGTCGAATCTTTCCCTTGAACTAAGAAATCTTTACATAATTCTAAATCGAACTCTTTATTTAGTATATGAGGTTAGCATGCCCTTGGATTGTTAGTGATGACTGGGTAAAAATTCCTAAGTAATTTTAAATTCTATTTTAAATCTAACTGAGGATTGAAACTTCAACATTCAGGAGTATGTAACTTACAACTGAATTTACTTAGAACTCTATCAATAGCACTATGGCCCTGGCAGACAATCCTAGTATGAATTTGCGGAACTATTTTTTTCTAGACACTTTTTATTACTTATTACTAAATATATACATACACATGTTAATATATATATTAACATTATTTATAATAAATGGTTTCTATATCGTGTGAAATATTATACTAGATGTGCTTAGTAGTTTATCATCAGAATATGCACTGTTCCCTTAAGCAGATTATGCTTCATTGTTCACCTCCATCTATAATTTCTTCTTTATTGCATAACTAGCCTGGGTACCCAGCGTTGCCCGGGTGTTTGTAGGTGTGCATTGAGCAAAACAAATGAAGTTGTAGTAGGCAGGCAGGCGCAGACTGGTGATGCAAAGGCAGAAAAGAAAGTTGAGGTGTGTGTAAAAGTGTTGGTTGAGCAAAAAAAAATACATAGGAAAATTGCGAACACAAAAATGTGGTAGTAGGCAGGCAGGCAAACCTGTACCGCAAAGGAGGAAAAGAAATGAAAAAAATGTAACGTGTTAGATGTTGTGCCCATCCAAAGTGACATAGGTATAAATTAAACCTAGACAATCGAAAAGAAAATCCGTTGCTCTTGAACATTTTTGCGAGACATACATATATACATACACACATTTAAACAGATTTTTATCCCTTGTATTATAGATGGTAGAGGGTTGCCCTTTTCCATCCATATATATTCCACCATAACTGATTTTTCTATTTTTCCATATATTACAGCTTTTCAATGTTTTTTTTAACCTTACTGTTAGTGAATAACATGGCTCACTATTTGATGCATGCAAGTATCGAAGGTGAGAGCATCTGCAAAAAGCATGTCACATATATAAAACATAGAAAAAGAAAAAGGATGAGAGGCCTACAATCAGCCAGCAATGAGCATCGCACAAGCATTGTTTACTCTACCAACCTCCCGGTCCACACTCTCCATCTCTAGCTCGGCACACACATATTACACAGTATGAGAAAGAGAAAATAAAATTATTTATATTTTTATACAAAAACAAATCAACATCGCAGTCCACACTCTCCATCTTAACAAAAATTGATTGTAAGTTGTATTGTTATCTTGTTCTTTCATCAGTAGCATTTGCTATTGCTATGATGGAGTAGCAGCTATTTTCAAATAAATAAGACGGTGGCTACAGGAGGTAGATGGATGATGTAGAGAATTGAAAAAGACAGTGGGGTCAGTAAGAAGATTGAGAAGAGAGAAATCTTTTCTAAGGAAAACAATGTTGGAAAATAGAAAAGACGGTGGCTACAGGGGGTGGGTGGACAATGTAGAGCAGTATTTTAGGGTGACCTGAGCACTGGATGAGGAAGAATATCGGATAGCTCTCTTAACCACATGGGACCTGGACGAACAATTCATGACCAGACTCATCTTAGACAATGAAAGTTTAACATTGGTTGATTTGAAGAGGTCTTTAGAGAACTACTATGGAATTGTCACAAACCCTAACAAAGTCGAATTAGAAAATGTGAGACAGGGTAGGATTTAAAACTAGAGAGAAAGAAAGAGACAGACGTAAAAGAGGAAACCAGGAGAGCTCCATTCATGCAATGCCACTCAGCTGAACAAGGGTATACTGATGCCATAGTTGATAACATGGGTGCATCATATTGTTTTGATTTGAATTGAGGGAAAGAATTATAGAAGTCTGGCGGATAGGGGCTCAGATTTGTCAGTAATAAATAGCAGTGTTTTTAATGCACTTTAAAAGGAACTTAAATTATGTGATAACAAATTTAAGAACAGCTAATAGGTTCCCATTAATTGTAGAAGGGCTTGCTCGATTAAGAGTAGAGATAGAAAGTCAGTCTTTCCACCATGACTTGTTTGTTGCAGAGAATCTCAACATAAGTGTGATAAAAACTGCGAGTACTTAAGAAAAATGGGGTGAGGATGTACTTCGATTAAGCTGAAATGATGCAGGCAGATGTAATTGAAAGATTGAATAGCCCATGGAGTATTCTGATTGTGTAAGTAGAAAAGAAGGATGGTAGTTGTAAAGTGTTGAAACATTATGTTGAACAAAGATGGCGGTAGTAAATCAAATCAGCAAAGAATCAATGTAGTCAATTTTTCAACACTTAACAGGTTATGTGCCATCGACTTTGCTTTGACGGATCTAAATTTGAATTGTGGCAGGTGAAATTCCTGGGGTATTTAAGATACGAAAACTACACAAACTTATTCAATCTTCACAAGAGAATCCGAATGACACTGAATTTATCAAAAATATGTGACTATTTTTACAGAACTGATTCAATGCTTAGGCGACAGAAGTCTGTCTGATTATAAGAGATGCCTTGGATGATGGGAAACCTCATCAAATGCATTAAAACTCTTAAATCAAATATTTTGCCAACTTCTCACCAATGACAATTTTTTTATTCAATTTTCACCCCGAACAGGGCACAGTGCCACTTTGAAGTAGGGGGCTACTATCAGGGACATAATTTGCAGGGGCATTATGAAGGGAGATGAGTAGGAAGATGTTTGTTCACATAAACGTTAGACCAAGGAGTTTAAAAGAAGTACTTTTAGGCAATGTGTTCTTGGCCATTGCTATTGGTGGTAGAGAAGGTTTCTTGTAGTTATTGAAGGAAACAAGCTTTAACGAGAATTAGAATTTTATTGAAACTTGCCGCTCAATACAATTTAAAAATACATCAAATGGATGTAAAAAATGCTTATTTAAATGCTCTGATTGACTTTGAGATATATATTCCCCCCAATTTTGTATGGAAACTGAATAAATCACTGTACAGTCTAAAAGAAAGCGCTCACAATTAAAATTTTACAATTAAAATTTAACACTCCATAATTATTTAATAGAACAAGAATTCAGGCAGTGTCCCATAGAGGTGTGCATGCATACCAAAAATATGTGCAATAAATACTTGATTTTGGTGTTTTGGGTTGACGATATATTGCTCACAACAATTTTGAGACAACACTTTAAAAGATGTTAAAAAATAAGTCAAACAAAAAATTTAAAATTACCAATCTTCGACAATTGTCATAGTTCCTCGGTATAAAGTTTATCTGTGAAAATAAAACTATAACAATTAACCAATCATGGTACATTGAAAAAATCCTGATGAAGTTTGAAATGTGAGATTTCCAACCACCACCATTGAGATTGATATAAATAAGAATATAGAGATCGAAACTAAATTAAGAGACGATCGATTATATAGAGAGATTATTGGAAATCTAATTTATTTGATGACTGTCGCTATGTCTGATATATTTTACACTGTAACAAAACTATCCAAAAACTTATCAAAACTGACAAGTAAGGACTTAACTCATGCAAAACAAGTCCTTCGTTATCTAAAAGGAACAAGCTTACCAGTCATTGATGCCATAAAAGTCCCACTTGGGTCAGCCAAATACTTGCTAAGCTTAGATCTGAAATCAGGGTACAGACAGGTAAAATTACTGTATTTGGATGGTATTTTAATATCCTAAGATACTATGGAAAGTCACTTAGATCACATAGATGGGATACTACTAGCCAGTTTACATAAGTAAAAGCTCAGGGTGAAAGCTATCAGTGTGGGGTTTAAGGAGAAGTACAGAATTTGGGGTTCAAATTGTTGAATGGATATATAGCCAGAACTGGACAAAGTCAAATCGATAAAATCCAACTCCAACTTGTGTGAGAAAAGTCAGAGCTTGGATTTGTATGACGTCATATTATTGATTATTTATAAAATATATTTCTGAGATTGTCGAGCAGTTAGTTCATCTAATGATGAAATATGTGGAGTTTTAATGTGACGTTACATGTCATTTTGCCTTTGATAGCCTAAAACCAAAGCTCACATATATGGTTATACTGGCTTATCTTGATCCTGAGAAGAATTACAGAATGTACACAGATGCCCCAATCATGCGATTGGGGCATGTTTGTCACAAATTTTGTGTCACAGATTTTATCGATTTGACTTTGTCCAGTTCTGGTTATATACCCCATTCACAGGAGAGATGTTGCGAGCCTGTCTTTGTTTTATCATTACTTCCATGGCAAGTGCTCGTCTGAGCTCCAATCCCTGGTCCCCCCTCGCAGATCTTTCATGAAAAAACACCCGTCTGGCTGAAACCACTGTCCAAAATTTTCCCCACTCTTTATCTGTGCCAAAACCAAAACGTAGATTCCATGAACAAAGCTTCTTTCTTAGAAGTGCACGCCTGTGGAACTCTGTTCCGTCTGCCTGTTTCCCACCTAACTACAACCTGGATGTCTTCAAGTCCAACATAAACAAATTCCTGATGAAGCGTCCTCTTAACTAAGACACTTTATCAAATCTCAGCACTAACGTACTGTACACTCAATAACCCTTACCCCCGAGTGGCTTCCAGTCCTTGATAAGTGGTGACCACCTTGTAAAAAAAAATGATCTATGATCTAAGCGAGGGTAAAGATGTTAAAAACAAATTTACTTCTTATCTCATAAACTTAGTGATACGCAGACGAGATGGTACTTGAAAAGGAAGGACGCTGTTTGTGTGGACCTCTAGTCGAGACAATGAGGGTCCTGGTAGAAATAGATGATAGCAATTATTTGAATCATTTTGCCAAAATAGTTTTCAACATATCAGAAGCTTGAGGGTTCATCAGTATCGCACGACCATCCTACGTTGTTGGGTTTTTTATTAAATTAGGGAACCAGAAAAAGATAATTAAATTTTTAGATTCAAAGAGGCAGAACAAAAAAGTTCATAGAGATGGACAAAATAGTGTATTACTTGTCCCAACCCGACACCAAACTATTGATGAGGTTATATGTACCGTCGCATCTTAAAAAAAAAGTAGTGGTAGTATAATACCAGGACAATAATGGTCATGGAAAAGACGTTTTATCCAATTTAGCAAAAATATTGCTGGCGGTGTTTATTGAAGGAGGTGAATGAATATGAAGGAAATGTATCAAATGTACCAAACCAGAAATCTGATGAAGCAATAACCTCAAATGCAGAAGTGCAGCCTGCCTCCTTTTCCTTTCATAAAACTGGCATTGGATATTTTCAGGCCCAAAGACACTTTTGGGTAACCAGTACATAGTGATTTTCATTGATATCGTATATTGGTTGGCTGGAGGCTTTTGCAGTTCCTAATGAGCCAGAAATGGTGGTGCATCTGTTGTTGGATGAAATTCTCCTCAGATTTGGGCACCAACCCAGCTGTTAACAGATAATGGGCCGGAAAATATTAACAAAGTGATTAAGAAGGCATTGAAGGACCTCAACATAATCATGTGACAACATCAGTTTATCACACAAAGAAAGAAATAGAAAGATTTCATAGGACGATGCATGACAGTTAAGTCAATATATATATATATATATATATATAAAATTGAAAGTACCTGTCTGTGTGTGTGTCTGTGTACATTTCCCTATGCACCAACTCTGTCAATTTTAAGCCTACAGATTTGGAATTTGATATACAGGGTACTGAGATTTGGGAAAATCGATGTCATTTGTTTTCGGACAGAAATTTGGCGATTAAGGGGTCAAAGTTCAACGATTTGACCTTTGAGAACTCTACCAAACTCCTCCTACAATTTTGGGTCTAAACACGTGAAATTTTAGATATATATTTCTTGGACATGGATATAACTTAATAACTTTATTTGAGCCTTAAACAATAAATTTTTAGGGGTCATAATAAGGGTTAAAGTTAAAAAAATTGACCTTTAAAAACTTGTGAAACAGTTAAAAACATAAAATTTATAAAATTATTATTATTGTATTGTTTTGTTTTGGTAAACGATAAAGAAGTTATTTTTTTGTTTAAGTATTAAATCTAGTATTGAAAACAAAAACAATCGACAGCGAAAGATATTCAATGATAAATCAACATTTTCATTGGGATTATTCGCTTTTTCTTTCTGATTTCATGTTTCAATAAAGACACATGGAAATTAAAGAACAAAAATCGAGAAAAATGTTATCAATTCTGTACGTGAAAACGCATAGAGAAGTGGCCACCACTGATAACATAAAGAATTACGTATTGACCGTTTTTTATGTTTAAGTCAGTATTGAAAACAAAATCTGATAGATTAGTGACCATTCGATAATAATCCGATGAAAAAAAGATGAAAATAAAAAATACACATACGTGTGCCATAATACTTACGTTTTTGTTTTATAATCTGCTTTCGATTAACTTTATCTGCTTTTATAAAGGAAACGATTTTTAAAATGTGATTGACTTTACAAGTTCAACTTAACATTCAAGATGACGAACGGAAGAGCAAGTTCGCAGAAAACAAAATTGAAGAGGAAAAAAAAACAAATATTTCGAAATAGAGCCGATCTATTTGGTGAATATCACGGATAAAATTAATATTATTTTATTTAACATTTTAATATTTACATGAGAGAGAACAGATTACAAGTTTCATCTTTATTAATTCTATAATTCGTTGCATGTGCAATTTAATGGCGGAAACTGATAGTGTTTAAAGCCGTATTTTCGTATTTTTATTTATTTATTTTTTTAATATAGATTTTTGATTATTTCTTGATTGTGTTTAAAAGATTAATCTAAAGTAAATCTATACGAGCAAAAAATGAATTAAAGAGATTAACTGTAAAAAAATTACACGTGAAAAAAAAAAGTTAGAATGAAAATTGGGTGCACTTACTTATCCGCCCTGTTTTTTAAATCGTATTCCAAGTTTTATTAGTGTTATGTTTTTTTTTTTTAATATTCAATTGTACTGCAATAATTACTTTAATTATTTCCTTTTATATCTTCACTTTTCACCGCAACAAAAAATTAAGTAGAAAAATATTTTGTAAAAAAAAAAAATATTAGGTGCATTCAAAATAATTAAAATAACAATTCACTTTTTTGGGGAGTGTTGTTAAGAGAAGCCGGCAAATAAAGTGACAAAGCAAAATAAGTCACTCGTCTACCTACCTGGATAAGTTATGTGTTTTATAATGATTTTATTCAGTTCGATAAGTTACTCTTCTACCTACCTGGATAAGTTATGTATTTTTATGCTTTTATTCGGTTCGATAAGTTACTCTTCTACCTACCTGGATAAGTTATGTGTTTTATAATGCTTTTATTCAGTTCGATAAGTTACAATTTTACCTACCTGGATAAGTTATGTATTTTTATGCTTTTATTCGGTTCGATAAGTTACTCTTCTACCTACCTGGATAAGTTATGTATTTTTATGCTTTTATTTGGTCCGATAAGATACTCTTCTACCTATCTGGGTAAGTTATGTATTTTAATACTTTTATTTGGATCAATAAGTTATGTCGGAATTTTATCTTGCTTCCAGATAAATTCGATGCTAAAGTAACTAACCTGAAAAAAAAAAAAAAATGACCGCATGGGATAAAAAGGGGAGGGTAAAAAATAAAATATAAAGGTCTTGCTTTGAAACGAATAAGACATTTTATCCACAATAAGTCGAGTATAGGTGTCAGAAACACCTAGGCAACTGGAGTTGTAATACTGATGGAAGACCCCTGTCAAGGAGAGATCCAATCTTTTTGTATTCAGCACGGAGCAAACATTTCAGCATTAGAAAACTCACTTCTAAGTATAAGATGATCCTGGACAAATCGAGCTTGACTTCGATAGCTCTTGCAATACTGCAGTAAGCTACGTCAAGGCAGATCTTCACAAAACATTTAAAAACAATGACACCTGCATGTGACTCCAAAGCAGGAAATGTTATGATTAAAGGAGCAACTTCACAGAATGAAGGTTCTGCAAGTAATGTCTGCACAACATATCCTACATTCTCGTAGGAACTCGGAGAAGCTGAACTACACACCATGTAGTCAGCAAATTCGATAGGATTCCTCATGGGATTCTTTATCGAATTACATTCAACCTGAATTTGGACGCCCCTGTCCAACTTGAGTTCACGTAACTCTTAAAAAAGCATTCCTCTCTTGGTTTTTACATGTTCACAGGTGGATATAGTGCTTTCTGTCCTATACCCTTGATGGAGAATTTCTCTCCCAGTGCTAACATTAGCACTTAAAGAAGTGCACAAAACTTGCACTTTCACACAGGATAGACTCCTGTCCTTTAACCACTGGCTATTGTCAGAACTACATGACCTGAGTAATATCTCACCGTCATGACTAAGTTCCTCAGTATTCTGACAAGGTTGTGGAAGATAACCACATATGCAAGTTTTCGAACTCACATGGTTAGAGGGTAAAACAATTCCAACATTCCATGGAAATCCCTCCATGAATTTCACAATATTCATGACCACGCTTAACAAGTCATGGATACGAGTGGTATCATTCATGATACCTGGGAATCTCACTCCCAAGACATTTTTCTTTAAAATATTACTGGCAAACTGCCTGCCAGAAAAATAAAAACTTCAGCACCTGATTACGCAGATCCTCTGAAGTGGAACTTGCAACACAGCTTTCAGACTGAGATGTAATATTTTCCAAGCCAAACTTGCCAGCAAATCGTCTTCCGAGTCTGGACATTTGGGGCTAGTAGTCGGTAACTCGCCAAGCATCTCCCTAGGGGTTTCGAATATCACATGGTAGCACAAGGAATCACTCCACACAATCTGCCAACCTCGAGAGAATGAATCGAACCTGGGACGAGCACACTACAACATTAACAGCATCCGCTTCTAGAAACGAACAGTCCACGTCCTCACGCAAGGAATGCCTGACAACTCAGTTATATTATCTATGCTAACCATTCATCAACAACAAGCTTTCATTGTCATAAAATAAGGCTTTGGCAATTCTTCTGCAACCACAACAAATCTAAGACAACGGTAATCTTCCCTAAATAAAACTTTCGTTTCCTTACAAGGAATCCGGAATAACGAGTGACAAACATCGTCCAGCGTTTGTTTGTTTGTTTTTTTTTTCAAAAATATAAACTAAATCCAAACAAATACAAAAAAGGCGTTTAAATATTTTACACAAAAAAATGCACACACAAAGGTTACAAAGGTATTTTCATAAAATTCCTTGTTCATAGCACAAACAAAACAAGACCAATACAGCATACTGAGCCGTGAAAATATCAAGGGCTACAATCCCCAGTTACAAATTAAAAGGGTCACTATGACTCAAAATTAAAATTAAGTGGATTTAAAATGCAAATTTCTATATGGAAGTTAATTGACTAGAAAATGAATAACGTTTAACACTTTTATAGCAATATCCTCACTGCAATTTAACCTAGCAAAAAAGTGGGAAGAGAGTTTAAATATACTACGTCGAGGGAGGGTACATGCCACTTATGTCACATGTGTATCTTCAAACGAATTCAAATAACCAAATGCAAATATGGGTCAAGGTAAAGAAAGGGAAACTTGTTTTTTCACAAACTCTTTCAATAACACATTCCGCAAAACAAATCGGTATGAACTCGCTATTGAAAATTTTAAATATCTTCAACATATAAGAGATCGTTTTCTACAATAAAATACGAAAGTAATCGCACATATGCGAATGCAACAAGTTTTAGGTAAAGTAGACTTCAACACATAATACAATATCTGTGATACTATCGTTCGGTTTCGAACACAGCATCTCTATTTACTAGTCACCCCACGAGGGTATAGTTAGATAAAAGTCGTTTCTTAAAGTGGGGAAAATCCAGCTTCCAAAAAATATCGAACACGCTGAATTAGGACGAAAATAAAATTACCTCAGTCTAGCAGGATCTCCTATTCGCTGACTAGAGAAAGCAAATGCTATAGTTTCTCCCAACATAATTCGCAATACCCGTGGAATTTCAACTAATGCAATTAAAATGTAGATTATATTTCGAAAGATGGTTACGAAAGTTACAACTTCAATTTTAAAAAGTAGCAAAAGGAAAGTATATATATGTATTGCTTAATCTCTTTTTATAAGGAAAAATATGTGCAAAACTGTGTGCTAGGCATACGTAAAATATATTAGACAGATATAAATAAAGACATTAGACGTACATAAAATGCTAAATTCAGGAATAAACTAAATATAACATTGCAGTCCCTGTACAGACGTACTATGTTAAATTCAGGAATCTTTGTTAAGCTAATGTCGAATATTTGAAACATACAAAATTACATTACACGTTTTCTAAACTAAAAACATAGTAGGCGTCGTGTCTTTTAATGGGACATTGAGATACACGCCAATTTACAACTTAAGTGGGAAGAGAATTTAGTAGTTGAAATATCTAAACAGACCGTTTCTAAATACAGGCGTGGGGTACGGGGGGTAACAGAAAGAGTCAACAAGTGGGCCAGTGTATTTAACCCTAGCTAAGTAACGCATTGACAGAATGATAATAAAACGGGTCTCGACATAGGAAAGATATACTTGATTTGAAAAGTAATTTGAAATAAGGGACATGAATTTACAAAATGCCTTCAAATAAAAGCAGTAAATTTACAAAATGCTTCTAAATAAGGGAAAATAAATTCGGAAAATGCCTTTAAATAACGGAGGAAATTCACAGTAGTCGAACAAATCTAAAAGACAAATTATTAGTGTCAGGTAGCGGAGGTAGCATAAATTTCAAGAGGTTAAATTTAATCCTAACTTGAAAGAAAAAGAATTAAAACGTATCTCGATTAGAAAAGGGTACACTTAATATTCAAAGTGTACCAAATAAAGGACACAGATTTGCTAAATGTATTTAATAGGTGGGAAAATTGCAAAATGCATTTACTATAGGAACAAAATTTGCCAAATGCTTTCAAATAAAAGCAGAAATTTCCCAAACTACTTTTACATAAAGGGACAAACTTTTGCAAAATGCATTTACAGAAAAAGAATTAAAACATTTCTCGATGAAAAAAGAACACACTTTATTTTCAAAGTCTTCCGAAAAAGGAATTAAAAAATTTGCAAAATGTCGGAAATTTATCTTGTTTCCAGATAAATTTGACGCAAAAGTAACTAGCCTGAAAAAAAATAAAAGCATGGAATACAAAAGGGGGGGTAAAGAATAAAATATAAAGGTCTTGTTTGAAACAAAGAAGAGATTTTATTCACAATAAAATTAGTTGCAAAATTTTTCTCTTTGCCGGCATTAAATTAAAAAAAAACGCCAAGGTAACATATAATGAAAAAAAAAATAACACTGGTTCTTATAATGAAGATGCTGTATCCATGAACGAATACAATAATAAGATTCAAAATAGTAGTTTCTAATCACACTCTCATATGTAATAAATTTTAGGAGCGTACTCACAAATTAAAAGCCAGTCAGGTACGTTCCTTTTTCTTTTTTTTTCGTTTAAAGTCCTTTTAGAAATTTCTTTCCTTCCATTTTCGTGCAAACCGTAACCAAACAAAATAGAAACCTTTTAAAAAATTATACTCCTTCCAAATACGTGCAAACCATAGTCACGTTGATAGTTTTCAGAAGCATGCATCGTCGCATATCCGGGGTATTCTTGCCGGGTTTTTTTCTTTGAAGGAGTTTCCAAAATTCCTTGTCTGTGCTGGGCAATGAACCTGCATCACTCTCCACACCGCTGCAACCAAAAAAGAGTCCGAAATTTGTGCTGGGCTCATCAAGGAGCTAGCATTTCCCTTTTCTTCAAATTAAAGGGAGTTTCATACAAACCCAAAATGTATGAAACTAAGAATCATTATGGATACGAAATACAAAAAATCAAATACAAGAACCAGATAAAAAATAATAAATGTAAACAGGGCGGGGGGAATGCACTATTATTGGTACAAAAAAATCCAACAATAGAGTGATGTGGTTGTTGGTTGATTAACTGTGTCGGATATATACTCGAGAGTCAAAACAATGATAAAAATGTTCTCTTGTCACAGCCCTAGTTATAAATAAAATGGACTTCCTGACATTTTTTGGTGGTGGTGGGGGGGCTTTTGTAAAACTTATGAGCGACCCGTTATCTTTTGTTTTGATTATGCATAGCTGGATCTGTTACGAACTTCTTCTTTGATGGGTGGGGAGTAATTAAGCTTTTTGGTAAAAAACAATGTCTTTTTTTTACAAGCAATGTTTTTTTTTTGTTTTTTTAATCCAATAAATATCTTAAGACTTTACTTTACTAATTATCTTTGAAATAGTACCAGAAAACTAATATTTATCTTTCAAGGGATTTTTTACAATAAATTTATTTAACTTCTAAATTTGAATTTGTCAGTTTCTGACGCCGAAAGGAAAACATTTTTCATTACAACTTTTTTTTTTCATGTATATATATTGTTTTTAACAATGTAATTCTTTGTTATAACTAGTGGTCGTTGTTGTAAGCCCAAGCGCTCATTTTTACTGGTTGGTTGGTCACAATTACCAAATAAACACCCCCTTAAAAATTACCCCCCCCAAAAAAAGTGGCCGTAAATAGGATGCTTATTTTGCGTTAGATTAATATAAAAAGGTGATCCCCGTCATTTTCACACGATAATTTTTTCATGTCTGAAAACATATTTGTTTCCTCAATTTTTAAATGTTGTTTTCATTTTCAGCAGCCAGAAAAACCTTAGTAGTAGTAATTTTAAATTTGAGGGTGGAAACTTTATTTATATAGAAGACCCTCCCCCACAAAAAAAATAAAACTAATAATGTGAAAAAAAAAATTAATTTTCCCTTAAAATCCAATGACTGCTCAGTCGAGGAAAGGAAGCAATGTGCACCTATCTTAAGTTGCAGAAGAATTGACCCCTTCCGCGACGTGACAGTCAGTTAAAAATTGCTAGTCAGCAAAGCTTAGGTAATCAAAGAATAGCTTTCCGGCACCAGCCACAAATTCATCTGGAAAAACAACTTGACCACTGAGAAGAATCTCCCTTTAAATAACGAAAAGGTCATGTGATTAATTGTCACCTGACCTGTGAAAAAAAGCTTTAAAAAGGCAGTCTCTTTTTGTTAGTAAGCAAGGTAAATGCACACCGCTCTCCCTCTCTTGAGCAATCATTAACCCCCCTTTTTCTTTCACAATAAAAATGAAATAAAAATAAAAAATAAAAGGAAAACAAAAACAAATTTCATTTCGATAAAAAAAAAGAAAGAGACCAAAAAAACAAAAAAAAAAATAAAGCTGTTTCGTTTCATTTCGATAATAAAAAAACTGAGAAAATGGGGGGGGGGGAGAAACGAAACGTTTCGATTCATATTTACATTTCCGGTTCGATGTTTTGCTGTCTTAGTAGAATTCAGAATAAATTATTTCCTTGAGCCGAATTTAAGTAACCAATCAATATAATCGATAAACTTTAAGCTTTAATCTTTAAAACACGATTAAAAAATATGATAAGCTTTCAAAAATATGTTCAGTTATCTGTTCCCGCCATTAAATTGCACGTGCAACGAATTAGAGATTTAACACGATAAAGGAAATCTATATATATTGTTGAGAAAACTTGAAGCACTTACCTACGACTCTCAGGAAGAGTGGCAGCAAAAACCTTTTGTGTGGGTGATGACTCTTTTTATATTGGTAGTTGTTACGTTTAACTTATTTGATTGGCTAACTGGATTATAAGAGGGATGGAGTGAACTGAATTTTGCTTGTGATTTCAGTTTGGGATTGGAGTTGAAGGAAATTGAATTGTTACCCTTATTACCAGACCGACAAGGTTCTACAATTTTTGTTAACATCTACCTTTCAGTGGAGAAAGTTTCCATTAAATTGCACGTGCAACGAATTAGAGATTTAACACGATAAAGGAAATATATATATATATATATATATATATATATATATATATATATATATATATATATATATATATATATATATATATATATATATATATATATATATATATATAAAATATATATATATGATAAACTAATGTTCACCAATATCTTCATTTTTAATGAGTTTGGTAAACTGCACAAACATCAGATTAACTTTAGGCTTAAATGTTTCAAACACAATTTTTAAAAAATCAGGAATCTAAAATAAATAAATAAATAAAAATACGAAAAGGCGGCTTTAAAAACTATCAGTGTCAGCCATTAAATTGCACGTGCAACGAATTAGATAATTAATAAAAAATGAAACTTGTAATCTGTTCTCTCTCTCATGTAAATATTAAAATGTTAAATAAAATAATATTAATTTTATCCGTGATATTCACCCAATAGATCGGCTCTATTTCGAAATATTTGTTTTTTTTCCTCTTCAATTTTGTTTTCTGCGAACTTGCTCTTCCGTTCGTCATCTTGAATGTTAACTTGAACTTGTAAAGTCAATCACATTTGAAAAATCGTTTCCTTTATAAAAGCAGATAAAGTTAATCGAAAGCAGATCATAAAACAAAAACGTAAGTATTACTACATGGCGCACGTATGTGTATTTTTTATTTTCATCTTTTTTTCATCGGATTATTATCGAATGGTCACTAATTTATCAGATTTTGTTTTCAATACTGACTTAAACATAAAAAAAACGGTCAATACGTAATTCTTTATGTCATCAGTGCTGGCCAATTCTGTATGCGTTTTCACGTACAGAATTGATAACAGTTTTCTTGTTTTTTTTTGTTCTTTAATTTCCTTGTGTCTTTATTGAAACATGAAAAAAAAAACAACAAAAACAAAAAGTGTCCGCTTTGCGCTTTACTAGGTGGCCATAAAGTGGATGCTCATTTGACATTAAATTTATAATGGAAAGTGATCCCCTACTTTTAAAAAAATAATTTTGTTATATCATGAAAAATATTTCTCTGCGCCACTTTTAAAGTATATAACCCCTGAAAACCTTAAAAAAAGTCGTCATTGTTAAGATTTTTTGGAGGATTGACGTGGACTAAAACAACTTATAATTATATATATTTTTTTTAATTCTTTAAATTTAAATGTTTTTCACTGATTCATATGTTTAAGGTAAATAAAAAAAATAAATGCTCGATGCACGTATGGAAGCAATATCCTCCCACTGTGTTTTTTTTTTGTCATCTTTTTTATTTTATCTTTTTTCAACAAAGGCTAATACTCAGTAATCTACCAGATTATATATAAAAAAGAATTCAATATTTACTATTTTTAGGTGTACTCTGTTTCTAATACAACACTCTTGTAAATCGAACCCTCATTTTGGAAACATCGACTTTTTTAGCCAAATTTCACAAATTAAGTAATGCAGTTATTGTTTTCTCATGTTTTAAAATTAAATGTGTGTATTCTTGTTGAGTTTTCCTGTTAATTTATTTGGAAATGCAGTTATTAAATTTTCTGTTCGTTTGTTTAAAGAATGCTGATAATTAAAGAAACTTATGTATTTTTAAGTTCTCTCAAAAATACATTCAACAAACCTTACAAATAACTTTGATTAAATTAAAAAATAATCATGATTTTTAAACAAATTACAATATTACGGTTCTGAATTTCTTTAGATGAGGAATGGTTCTTTGTCTTATTTAGATTATTAAGACTACTGTTCTCATCTTGAGTGTTATTTATTGTGCAAACATTGTAAAACTAACACTTAAGATGAGAACAATAGTTCAAATGATACGTACCAATAACATTTTTCTTTCTTTACATTTTTTACATGTTGAAAACTTGTTTTTGTTTTTCATCACAATAATGGAAATTTCATATTTACTTACTGGATTGTGATAGTACTCTTTAACGTTTTGAAAAGTGATGATGACATAAAATTAAACTATTTTGTATTTTATGAAACATTAACTGTACTAGATGAAAAGGTTGGAGTTATTATAATTGGGGCTTTCATAGGTGGATGTAATGAATTTGTGTAAGGAAAATCATAACTTACTTGGCTAGCATGTGCTTGAAAGTGTTAGTTGTGTAACAAAAAAAGAAAGGTTAAAATAGTTTTATTGTTGACGTGTTACTATGTATGTTTGTGTTTTTTATGTAATGGACTATTGTCATCAGATCTTTAATGTCTATTGTAGATGGCCATGATTCTTCTAGATGTTGCTGTGTGCTTGCATGTCAACATATATACATATATAACATAACATGACGTCATACCTGTTTCTGGTAATTCTGATAGGTTTGTCATATGTCCTTGGGGAGCTCGAATCTGTTTAAAGGAACGCTTCAAGACATGACCCAAGACGGTGTAGGATTTTATATCTTTAGATTGGAGATTTCTTCTATGCTTCCATTTTGAGACTTCTCCTTCACAGGGGTGACACATTTTATCCCATCTTTCTCGGCGTCTCTAATCCAACTTCAGCTATGCTTGCACAAACTGGAACACAAAACATGTCATTGAAAATGACTTCAAATCTCTGTTATCAACTCATCGCTAGATAGGTAATTATATAGACAGATAGATAGATACAGAGATAATTAGATAAACAGATAGATCAACAGATAATTTTCTGCTTCTGCCTTGCTATTCTCTAACAGACGGCCACTTGTGCAACACAAGCTCATTATTTCTATGCAAATGAAATGGGTGAATAAAAACGTTTGTGAAATAAACAGAAGAACAAGTTGGATAAAGGCGTGCTATGTGTGTAGTCATGTGCAAGTTAACTTGAAAGAGTGTTGAATTTTTAAGTTGGAAGTTTTCACAATAGAGTGTCGAGTTTTGGAGTGTGATGTTTTGACAACAGTTTCAAGTTTTAAAGTTGGAAGTTTTTGATAGCATTGTATCGAATTTACCCGAGAAATTGTTAGTTTAAGAATAAATTTCTAATTTATATTTATCTGCTGAAATGATTGTAGTATAGAAAGACTCATTCTAACATTGAAAAACAACTTTATTAATTTTATTCGTTAGTAAAAATGTAGAAAATAAGAAAAGGATTGTAGAATGAGTCCATGTTTCAACCAATCAAGCAATTAAATGTGATAGATGAATAGTTTAGAGTTATTATTAATGAGGCTTTCATAAGTGGATGTTCTGAATTTGTGTAGGGAAAATTGTAATTGACTTGGCTAGCATGTGTGTGTAATTATTTTTTATTTTGTTGAACATTAAATTGTTTTTGTTTTTCCTTGCAATAATGGAAATTTCATATTTACTTACCGGATTGTGATAGTACACATTAACTTTAATTCCGTTTTGAAAAGTGAGATGACATAAAATCAAACTATTTTGTATGTTATGGAACATTAACTGTGATTATTAATGGGTTTTTCATAAGTGGATGTAATGAATTTGTGTTTTTGAGTTGGAAGGTTTTACAATAGAGTATCGAGTTTTGGAGTGTGATGTTTTGACAACAGTTTTAAGTTTAAAAGTTGTAAGTTATTGATAGCATTGTATCGAATTTACCCGAGAAATTATTGGTTTAACCATAATTTGCTAATTTATATTTATCTGCTGAAAGGATTGTAGTATAGAAAGACAAAGTCTCATTCTAACATTTAAAAACAATTTTATCAATTTTATTCGTTAGTAAAACTGTAGAAAAGAAGAAAAGGATTGGCTGTAGAATGGGTCCATGTGTGTAACTGACTTGGCTAGCATGTGTGTGTGTACTTCGAAGAGTTGGTAGTGTAACAAAAAAATAAAGAAAAGCTAAAATGGCAAAACTGATGGTTTTATTGTTGATGGTCAATTGTGCATTGCAGACTGTCACCATTTCTATGCCAATGAAACAGGGAAATTAGTTAGTAGAAGCCCCATTCAGTGTGTTGTCAGTTGGAAGGTTTAACCGTTTTATGCATGTTGTCATGTGCTCAGCTTGCCTGAGAAATGGTCTTTTATTTGGTAAGCTAGAATGGAAGTTGTCTGCAATCAGCACAGCTTATAAATCAAAAATTCAAAATCTCAAACCATGTGGTGTCGATTATGCTCCTATAGAAAGTAGAATCACCATTCAGTGTGTTGTTAGTCCAAGAGCTGGAATGGAAGAGAGGATTGCCAATGTTTAATCGTTTTATGAATGTTGTCATCTGCTCAACTTGCCTGAGAAATGGCCTTTTATTTCGTAAACTAGAAAGGAAGTTGACTGCTAGCAGCAATCAGCACAGCTTATAAACCACAAATTCAAAATCTCAAACCGTCAGGTGTCGGTGCTGCTGCTATAGAAATAATGGTTTCCACCTAGTCTTGATATGCTGCGTTTGGTTATGGCTCAGTAATAAAGCAACTGGCACAGTCACTGGGATCTTGGTTTCGAATTTCACTGATCATTTATAGAGATGAAAGTATTTAATGTGGCTCTTACACTCGAACAGTGTTATTACATTTCAAAACCCAGACCTGCACATTTTCTGGTACCATCGCAGAAACAAAAAAAGGAAGAACATTGAAATATAACTCAGCATTTTTTAAGTGGATACACAAGAATTTATTCCAGTAATTTCTAACAATGCACTTTACTGTGTTTCAAAATATAACTTCGGTGTCGAACATGTTTCTCAGAAATGCCCTTTCATGCATGTGTCTTTTTCATCACCTTCCTTTCCATTTTTTGACCACTGCAGATGAATCCAAACTTGTCCAATTGCTTTCCTTTTGTGTCAACTTAAAAATTAATTTCTTTTGTCTTTCTCATAATCACTTTCAATTACTTTTTTAATCATGCATGGAACGAACCCGAGAAAGGAATATTCTTTTAAAAACAGAAAATAGATCTTACCCAACCTAAACAATTCCATCTCACTTGTTCCTCTTCCCCACTTCCAAACACTGAACCTACTTTAGGCCTTTCTGAACGGATCCTAATATCGTCTTTGACATCTAACCCTAACCACTTCCAAACACTGAACCTACTTTAGGCCTTTTCAAATGGATCCTAATATCATATTTGATGAAAATAGGGGATAATTCGTGTCTAAAATATATGCAATTTTCGACGTTATGCTCTGTGTTATGACTCTCCTCTTCATCATTGGTACATCAGACTCCTGATCCGATCTTTCTTGTTGATGTTAACTCCTCCATATTAAGATAACAGCCTGTACTATGCCTGAATTGTTATCCAACTCATACGGTCTTTCATAACGGTCTTTCCATGCTGGGAATTTCCCATTCCTTGATTGCCGTTGTCCACAGATGTTACACATGCACGTTTGTCATGGAGCCCATCAAATGCTACTTAATCTTATATAACCACATAATGTTTTCTAACGTAATAAACCAGATCTTCAATCTTAAAATCCATTGACTTTGTTTTCTTATCAGAGTTCTCTACCAGTTTTTTCCTAGCTTCCTGAATGTTATCCCTTACTAAAGTAAAAGATCGATGCATATCTTTGAGAGCGACCTCGTGTTGCTCGTCCCCATAGCATACTCTACAAGGCATTAATATATTATCCAATGGCAGGATCACGTCTCTGTTGTAGACCAAGTAGTATTGTGAGAATTTCATTATTTCGCTCACATGGAATCTGACAGTCGCCAACATTTGGTTTATGTATAAATGCCATGACTGTTTATTGTTCGCTAAAATGTCATACATCATCCTATGAAATCTTTCTATTTTCTGTTACTTTAGGGGAAATAAAATGACGTGGTCACATGATGTATGTTGAGGTCTTCCCATGCCTTCTTCATCACTTTGTTAACAGTTTTGGACCCATTGTCTGTTAACAACTAGAGTTGTACCTTGAATCTTGAGGAAATCTCATCCAACAACAGATGCACCACCATTTCTGCCTTCTTATTAGGGATCACAAAAGCCTTTGGCCAAGCACTATACATATCGATGAACGTCACTATGTACTAGTTACCTGAAAATGTAGGGTAGGGCCTGGAAATATCCAATATCAGTTTTGCGAAAGGAAAACGAGGCAAACCACACTTCTGCATTTGTAGTTGTTGCTTTCTCAGGTTTCTGATTTGGCATGAAATATATTTGCCTATGTATTCATTCACCTCCTTAAATGAACACGGACAGAAATACTTTCACTTATTGGCGTGAAATATCTTTTCCACGCCCATGTGACCATTATTGTCATCGTACTGCACAAACAGGCTTTTTCTATGATGCGACGGTACATATAACCTTATCAATAGTTTGTCGTTGAGTTTCGACATCATCTCGTCTTTCACTATGAATTATTTTTGCTGCATTATAGATGATTTACCATTCTTCAGCCGCATCTTTAAATCTAAAAATTTCCTATCTGCCTCTTGAATCTACACTCAAAATCATAGAACGTACAGCCGATACTGATGAACACTCAACCCTTTTATATGACGCAAACTTTTTTGGCTCCAAATGATTCGATTTTATTATTAACTTTATGTGATGACTAGTAAATTGGTTTTTCAGCCTCTTTGCTCTTCCTTTGATCATATGGCAATTTGAGACAGATATTTCCCAAATACATGATTGGATGCATCTGTGTTCAGGATCAAAATATGCCAATATAACCATATCTGCAAACTTCGTTTTTAGGCAAACATTAAAGGCAAACAAAATTTTTTGATAAATCATTGATAATATGAGGTGATGTTGAAGAAATCTCTAATTTTATCGATTTGACTTTGTTAAGGTCTGGCTCTATACCCTGTTCACTTACTTTGAACCACAGATACTGTACTTCTCTCCTAGAAATCTCACACATTATGGCTTTTAACCGGAGGTTGTGCTTATGTAAACTGGCTTGTACCCTATCTATGTGATCTAAGTGACTTTCCATCGTATCTGAGAAAATTAAGTAAATTGCATAAACTGGCTAGTACCCTATTTATATGTTCGTATCTGAGAATCTTAAAATATCATCCAAATACAGTAATGTATAACTTTGCTGTACCTGTATAACTATGGACATTAATTCCGGAAAGACCCTGGATACATTTGCAAGTCTGAGTGGCATCAGGTTAAATTGAAATAAACCCTGGTGGCAGGTGAACACAGCTTTCATTTTATTGTCCTTACTTTATTTAAGCTGCTATTACCCTGACTTTAGGTCTATTTTTGAGAAATATTTTGCTGGCCCGAGCAAGGCTAGTATATCGTCAATGACAAGTAATGCTCAGGCATACTTCTTGGTGATTTTGTTTAAAGCCCGAAAATATACACCAAATCTTTTCTACTAACACTAATAGAAAACTCCACGGGCTATTCAATGCCTCAATGACACCTGTCCGCATCATTTTGTCTATTCTGTAAGTCTACCAACTTTTATTACTTTTCATCTATTTTTTCGTCTATTCTGTAAGTTTACCAACTTTTATTGATTTAGTGGATTTCAACACGGCCATCTCAGTATAAGTTCATGCCTTCCAGTATTGATATGCTTCTCCAGCGTATTGGTTCTGTCCAAGAAGCATCTCTATTCTACTTCAACAACATATCAACTTCCAACTTGAATTCTTGAGGTATGTTTATTCCCTTCAAATTTGTTTCTCTTTTGTTCATCATTCGTGGTAATCTCGATAATGTTACCAGTCACACTACACTTTTGTAGCTCCCTCTCAAGTATGTATGCAGATGCTGGTGTTTTAATGTAATTTTCTGTGCTAACTGAACTATTATAATATATAAATATTTCCCTGTATTCTTATTGAAAAGGAATTTGATGCGCCCATATTACCAACTATGTGCATTGATGCCCTTGTTCCGTTTATAAGGCATCAAAGGAATGGAGCGCCCTTGTTTCCTTGGATATGCTTCCTGCAGAATCTCTGTATATGGCCCACCTCACCACAATAACTAATATCTAATTATCTACCTGCCTATTTACTTCTCTTTACTTTATGTACTAGTCCCTTATTCCTCTTTTATGTCTCCGTATCTTTGGCGACTGGCTGGACCCATAGCCTCGACTAGAATCCACTGTCTCATGTGGAAAACCTTCATGGGATTTTCTTCATACTCCTTCCTTATGTCGATCAAATCTTCCATTTAACTTTTGCTAGGGCCTTCTGACATTTTTCCTCATCCACTACTCCGGTCACCCTGAAATATTACAAGGTATCAATAATCCACCTCCTTTATTCCACTGTCTCTTTTATTTCCCAACAGCACTATTTTCATAAAAAGAAATGTCCCTCTTATTTTTATTGTTACTGACATGACTGCCTTTTTTGAAAATAGATACTACTCCATTATGACAACAAACACGAAAGAACAAAATAATAATACCACTCCAAATCAAACCCTTGTCTCTTATTTTCCAAGTCATCTCATGCCACATGGGGTTATCATCATTAAAAGACTCTAATAACACTCTATATATCTTTAAATATGTAGCCAGTATAACACTTCAATCCTCACAATCTATATAATGTAAAGAAACTAACAGTCTGGTTCCTAAAACACCGAGCAAAACCAATACATACTAATAAAAAATATACTAATATACTAATAACAATACATATTAAAATGAGGTAGAAAGCTTAAGAAAAACTCTCCTCAAGAAAGCAATGTGGAGAAATGCGTGACTTACCTGGATAGACCACGTGCGGGTCGGTCACCGAAAATAAATAAAAAGAAAGAAAAGAAACGGTCAAGACTCTTATTTATAGAGTAGTGATCACGTGAGTTAGAAGAATATGCAAATAGAGGTGAACGATTTTGCGACATAAAAAGCCTGTGTTGTTAAGAGGAGGGGCAGACTGTTGGCAGAAGTCAGTGCTGTCAGACGTGCTTTAGAGTTTTGTTATTATATGCTGTGTTCGATTGTTGGGAGAGAGAAAAGAGAAGAGGAGGAACCAAGAAGACATTCTGCAGATACTTGACTTTGTGTTGGTTTTAAGCTATTTCGGCGCTTGGTGTGCGGTGACTAACAATGGACAGATTCGACATTCGCTTAATACCCGAGTTCGACGGATCTACCACTGGACCGGCTGTCGTCGAATGGATTGAAAAGGCAGAGAAAATCTGTAAACTGTGCAAAATTAAAGAACCAGCCACAGTTATCCCTTTGAGGCTAACCGGAGGGGCCTATGCAGTCTACCAACAACTCGGGGATGAACCAGACTGGGATGAAATCAAGCAGAGCCTGTATACAGCGTTTGGTACAGATCCATTTGTTGCGTAGCAACAGTTCACGAGCCGGACACTTCAACCCAAGGAAACAGTGGGCGTGTACCTAGCCGACCTGCGAAAATTATCTGTACCGTTTGGTGGGGTCAACGATAAAATATTAAGCTGTGCTTTTTTGGTAGGCCTACCCGAGGAGGTCAGTAAACTGTTGCGGGCATCATCAAGAATCGATGAATTGTCAACTGATGAGTTATTGGCCCGAGCTCGAAACATCTGTAAGGAACAGGAACCAATTGCAGCAGCAGCTCGTTTTCGACATGGAGGCAATGTGGACTCTCTTCCAGATAGTAATAAGCATGCCACCCCAGTGTGCTATAAATGTGGGGAGGCCAATCATTTTGCTAAAGAGTGCCGGAGTGATAGGAGAGGTGTATATCCACAATCAAAGAGACCAGTGCAATGCTATCTCTGCAATAAGTTTGGGCACATATCTCGCAACTGTTTGGGAAACGAAGTTGGGGGCAAGGTACTATCGCTACTCTTGCCCCCTGCCAACCAATAAACACAGGATTGCCTGTCATTAGCGTTAAACTTGATGATGTGCAGTGTTCAGCACTTATAGACACGGGGTGTTCCCGGTCTATAGTTAGTGCCCATTGCTGTCCAGTGTGGCGGAGGAACCCAGTTGGCGTTATGACCATCAATGGCTTATCACGGGTATGTTGTGGTGAAGGGACAGTCACAATCTGTACTGAGAAGGGTGACACAGCTAAAGTTGACGTTCTGGTGATGCAGGAGAAACCCCTTGGCTACGACATGTTGCTTGGAATTGATGCAATACAAGCACTAGGAGGCGTTACAATCACAGCAGCTTGAGGTATCAGGCTTGGAGAAGGGAAAGACGTCGGTGCAGCCATGTCGATTGAAGAAAAGGACTTCTGTGCTACATTTGATGACAACGAAAGGGTGTGGACTGCAAAGTGGAAATGGGCCATGGGCCAGGAACCAGATCGGCTGTGCAACACGATTCCAGAGTATGCAGTTTCTACCAAGAATAGGCCCGCATATGAAGAAGAACTTCAGATGTGGATTGACAACGGTTGGTTAATACCATACCCACAGGACGTCTGGGACCACCCAAGGGATTAATTCCGCTCATGGCTGTTGAACAACCTACCAAAGAAAAAATTCGTCCCGTAATGGATTACCGAGAGTTGAATTGGCATGTTGATGCGTTTACCGGAAACGCAGATGTGTGCGCTGCTAAACTGAGAGAGTGGCGTCAAAAAGGGAGCAATGTAGCACTTCTGGATCTAAAGAGGGCCTACCTGCAGATACGTGTCCATGAGTCATTATGGCCGTTTCAGACAGTACTACTCAAGGGAAAACTATATTGTTTGACACGTTTGAGTTTTGGCCTAAACGTAGCACCCTTGATTATGACAACCATTATTAAAACTTTTGATGCAGGATGAGACCACAGCAAAAGCTGCTTCAGCCTACATAGATGACATCTATGTTAATGAGGACATAATGTCTGCGGATGCAGTTCGAATAAAACTGAAAGCGTTTGGGTTAATAAGCAAAGACCCTAAGCGCCTAAAGGATTGAGTGCCCGTGCTAGGCCTCGAGGTCTGAGAGAAGGGCAATACGTTGCGATGGAAACGAGGGAGCCCACTTCCAAAGTTACCCAATGTATTAACAAGATGTACTGTGTTTTCTATCTGTGGTAAATTGGTAGGGCATCTACCTGTCTGTGGATGGCTCCGATCGGCAACAGGAGTGGTGAAAAGACGAGTGACTACAGTAACAAAAGGATGGGACGATGTTGCGGATGATGATTCTATCCAACAAATGATGGCTGAAATGTTGTCCAGAGTGCATAGGAATGACCCTGCCCGGGATGAGTGGCAAGTGTCTGGAAACGAACTAAATGCATGGGTTGATGCAAGTTCGTTGGCTACAGGTGTCGTGTTGGAGCAACTAGGTGTTGTTGTGGAAGATGCATGCTGGCTTCGTCCGAAAAATGATGCCCAACATATAAATTTGGCAGAACTTGATGCCACGTTAAAAGGTCTTAATCTCGCATTGCAATGGCAGACTAATGTTGTGCATCTCCACACTGACTCATTGTGTGTTTACCATTGGTTAACCGACACCTTAACTGGAAAGGCTCGAGTTAAGACTAGAGCTGCAAGTGAAATGCTAGTACAAAGGAGACTAGCAATAATTAAGCATCTAGTTGACAAATACAGCTTGCACGTAGACATTACGTTAGTCTCGTCGATGCAGAATTTGGCTGATAGCTTGACTCGAGTACCAAAGAGGTGGATCGATGCAATGAGGCAGGGATCCGAACTTCAACAACAAACATGCGCGACTGTAACGGATCAATTAACACCTGACCAGATCCGTATGATACACCAGCAGATTGGACATCCTGGAATTCAGAGGACTGCATATTTTGTCCGAGGACTGCATATTTTGCCCTGCAACTACAAAAGCATCAGTGAAAGCAGCCATACGTTCGTGTGAAGAGTGTCAGAGAATTGATCTGGCACCATCCCAATGGCAAAAAGGGAAGCTCGAGGTGGAGGGCAACTGGCAGCGAGTACGGATGGACATAACACATTATGAGGACAAACATTTTTGACAATGACGGATTGTGGCCCGACGCGTTTCACAATATGGCTCCTGTTGACACGACAGGATGCAGCCAGCATTATACAACAGTTGAGAGCCGTCTTTTTTGCACGTGGTGCCCCGATTGAAATTCTGACTGATAATGCCGCCACATTTCGATGTCAAGAATTTCAGAAATTCGTGCACGAATGGGGGATTAAAATGCATTATCGGTGTGCATATTATCCCGAGAGTAATGGTATAGCAGAACGGTGTCACCGCACCATCAAAAGAATTGCAGCCAGGACGCAGTGCTCTATTCCAGAAGGTGTGTACTGGTATAATATAACACCCAAGGACAATGCAACACCAGCAACTGCACCAGCCAATGGGATTTACCAATATGAACAGCGTGTGAAAGGAGTTGATGCCATACCATCAGTGGTGAGTGTTGTCAATACACCATATCAGGTGGGAGATCTTGTTTGGATAAAACCTTCGAATGCTAGGTGCACTACGAAATTTTTCCGGGGAAAAATAGACGAAATCATAAGTCCTCAGACCATGTTGATTGGTGGCATACCACGTCACGTAAAAGATATCCGCCCTTGTTATACCTCTTCTGATTCCGAGGACGATGAGGAGGATCACACACCGTTCAGAGATGATCCTGATCACTTACTGCCCCTTCAGGTGAGCATAGAAACACCACCAACAGAACCAGACGAGGGAATGATGGGACATACTGATGACAATAGTGAGGAGAGCGATGGACACAAGGAAGTAATGCCTCATCGAAATACTCGACAGAGACGAATACTGCCCACCCCCCGTGATTGCGAAACCCCTCGAGAAGGGATGATGGAGCATACCGAGGAGATGACGCCTCCGATTCTTCGGAGAAGTACCCGACATGACGGATACTGCCCCCCTGCCCTGATTGTGAGACACCGCCTATGGAACCACGAGACGGGATAATGGAACAGACTGGTAGTAATGATGGTGGTAATGAAGAAAACAGTAATGAGGAAGTGCTGCCCCCAATTCTTCGAAGGAGTCCCCGCCAAGGACGATTGCCCGCATGTCCTGTTTGTGATCATGAGATCAGGGGGGGAGTGTGGAGAAATGCGTGACTTACCTGGATAGACCACGTGCGGGTCGGTCACCGAAAATAAATAAAAAGAAAGAAAAGAAACGGTCAAGACTCTTATTTATAGAGTAGTGATCATGTGAGTTAGAAGAATATGCAAATAGAGGTGAACGATTTTGCGATATAAAAAGCCTGTGTTGTTAAGAGGAGGCGTAGACGGTGTAGGATTTTATATCTTTGGATTGCGGATTTCTTCTATGCTTCCATTTTGAGACTTCTCCTTCACAGGAGTGACACATTTAATCCCATCTGTCTTTATCGGCGTCTCTAATCCAACTTCAGCTATGATTGCACAAACTAGAACACAAAACATGTCATTAAAAATGACTTCAAATCTCTGTTGTCAACTCATCGCTAGATAGGTAATTATATAGACAGATAGATAGATACAGAGATAATTAGATAAACAGATAGCTCAACAGATAATTTTCTGCTTCTGCCTTGCTATTCTCTAACAGACGGCAACTTGTGCAATACAGACTCATTATTTCTATGCAAATGAAATGGGTGAATAAAAACGTTTGTGAAATAAACAGAAGAACAAGTTGGATAAAGGCGTGCTATGTGCATAGTCATGTGCAAGTTAACTTGAAAGAGTGTTGAATTTTTAAGTTGGAAGTTTTCACAATAGAGTGTCGAGTTTTGGAGTGTGATGTTTTGACAACAGTTTCAAGTTTTAAAGTTGGAAGTTTTTGACATCTGTATCAAATTCACCCGAGAAATTGTTAGTTTACGAATACATTGCTAATTTATATTTATCTGCTGAAAGGATTGTAGTATAGAAAGACTCATTCTTACATTGAAAAACAACTTTATTAATTTTATTCGTTAGTAAAAATGTAGAAAATAAGAAAAGGATTGTAGAATGAGTCCATGTTTCAACCAATCAAGCAATTAAATGTGATAGATGAAAAGTTTAGAGTTATTATTAATGAGGCTTTCATAAGTGGATGTTCTGAATTTGTGTAGGGAAAATTGTAATTGACTTGGCTAGCATGTGTGTGTAATTATTTTTTATTTTGTTGAACATTAAATTGTTTTTGTTTTTCCTTGCAATAATGGAAATTTCATATTTACTTACCGGATTGTGATAGTACACATTAACTTTAATTCCGTTTTGAAAAGTGAGATGACATAAAATCAAACTATTTTGTATGTTATGGAACATTAACTGTGATTATTAATGGGTTTTTCATAAGTGGATGTAATGAATTTGTGTTTTTGAGTTGGAAGGTTTTACAATAGAGTATCGAGTTTTGGAGTGTGATGTTTTGACAACAGTTTTAAGTTTAAAAGTTGTAAGTTATTGATAGCATTGTATCGAATTTACCCGAGAAATTATTGGTTTAACCATAATTTGCTAATTTATATTTATCTGCTGAAAGGATTGTAGTATAGAAAGACAAAGTCTCATTCTAACATTTAAAAACAATTTTATCAATTTTATTCGTTAGTAAAACTGTAGAAAAGAAGAAAAGGATTGGCTGTAGAATGGGTCCATGTGTGTAACTGACTTGGCTAGCATGTGTGTGTGTACTTCGAAGAGTTGGTAGTGTAACAAAAAAATAAAGAAAAGCTAAAATGGCAAAACTGATGGTTTTATTGTTGATGGTCAATTGTGCATTGCAGACTGTCACCATTTCTATGCCAATGAAACAGGGAAATTAGTTAGTAGAAGCCCCATTCAGTGTGTTGTCAGTTGGAAGGTTTAACCGTTTTATGCATGTTGTCATGTGCTCAGCTTGCCTGAGAAATGGTCTTTTATTTGGTAAGCTAGAATGGAAGTTGTCTGCAATCAGCACAGCTTATAAATCAAAAATTCAAAATCTCAAACCATGTGGTGTCGATTATGCTCCTATAGAAAGTAGAATCACCATTCAGTGTGTTGTTAGTCCAAGAGCTGGAATGGAAGAGAGGATTGCCAATGTTTAATCGTTTTATGAATGTTGTCATCTGCTCAACTTGCCTGAGAAATGGCCTTTTATTTCGTAAACTAGAAAGGAAGTTGACTGCTAGCAGCAATCAGCACAGCTTATAAACCACAAATTCAAAATCTCAAACCGTCAGGTGTCGGTGCTGCTGCTATAGAAATAATGGTTTCCACCTAGTCTTGATATGCTGCGTTTGGTTATGGCTCAGTAATAAAGCAACTGGCACAGTCACTGGGATCTTGGTTTCGAATTTCACTGATCATTTATAGAGATGAAAGTATTTAATGTGGCTCTTACACTCGAACAGTGTTATTACATTTCAAAACCCAGACCTGCACATTTTCTGGTACCATCGCAGAAACAAAAAAAGGAAGAACATTGAAATATAACTCAGCATTTTTTAAGTGGATACACAAGAATTTATTCCAGTAATTTCTAACAATGCACTTTACTGTGTTTCAAAATATAACTTCGGTGTCGAACATGTTTCTCAGAAATGCCCTTTCATGCATGTGTCTTTTTCATCACCTTCCTTTCCATTTTTTGACCACTGCAGATGAATCCAAACTTGTCCAATTGCTTTCCTTTTGTGTCAACTTAAAAATTAATTTCTTTTGTCTTTCTCATAATCACTTTCAATTACTTTTTTAATCATGCATGGAACGAACCCGAGAAAGGAATATTCTTTTAAAAACAGAAAATAGATCTTACCCAACCTAAACAATTCCATCTCACTTGTTCCTCTTCCCCACTTCCAAACACTGAACCTACTTTAGGCCTTTCTGAACGGATCCTAATATCGTCTTTGACATCTAACCCTAACCACTTCCAAACACTGAACCTACTTTAGGCCTTTTCAAATGGATCCTAATATCATATTTGATGAAAATAGGGGATAATTCGTGTCTAAAATATATGCAATTTTCGACGTTATGCTCTGTGTTATGACTCTCCTCTTCATCATTGGTACATCAGACTCCTGATCCGATCTTTCTTGTTGATGTTAACTCCTCCATATTAAGATAACAGCCTGTACTATGCCTGAATTGTTATCCAACTCATACGGTCTTTCATAACGGTCTTTCCATGCTGGGAATTTCCCATTCCTTGATTGCCGTTGTCCACAGATGTTACACATGCACGTTTGTCATGGAGCCCATCAAATGCTACTTAATCTTATATAACCACATAATGTTTTCTAACGTAATAAACCAGATCTTCAATCTTAAAATCCATTGACTTTGTTTTCTTATCAGAGTTCTCTACCAGTTTTTTCCTAGCTTCCTGAATGTTATCCCTTACTAAAGTAAAAGATCGATGCATATCTTTGAGAGCGACCTCGTGTTGCTCGTCCCCATAGCATACTCTACAAGGCATTAATATATTATCCAATGGCAGGATCACGTCTCTGTTGTAGACCAAGTAGTATTGTGAGAATTTCATTATTTCGCTCACATGGAATCTGACAGTCGCCAACATTTGGTTTATGTATAAATGCCATGACTGTTTATTGTTCGCTAAAATGTCATACATCATCCTATGAAATCTTTCTATTTTCTGTTACTTTAGGGGAAATAAAATGACGTGGTCACATGATGTATGTTGAGGTCTTCCCATGCCTTCTTCATCACTTTGTTAACAGTTTTGGACCCATTGTCTGTTAACAACTAGAGTTGTACCTTGAATCTTGAGGAAATCTCATCCAACAACAGATGCACCACCATTTCTGCCTTCTTATTAGGGATCACAAAAGCCTTTGGCCAAGCACTATACATATCGATGAACGTCACTATGTACTAGTTACCTGAAAATGTAGGGTAGGGCCTGGAAATATCCAATATCAGTTTTGCGAAAGGAAAACGAGGCAAACCACACTTCTGCATTTGTAGTTGTTGCTTTCTCAGGTTTCTGATTTGGCATGAAATATATTTGCCTATGTATTCATTCACCTCCTTAAATGAACACGGACAGAAATACTTTCACTTATTGGCGTGAAATATCTTTTCCACGCCCATGTGACCATTATTGTCATCGTACTGCACAAACAGGCTTTTTCTATGATGCGACGGTACATATAACCTTATCAATAGTTTGTCGTTGAGTTTCGACATCATCTCGTCTTTCACTATGAATTATTTTTGCTGCATTATAGATGATTTACCATTCTTCAGCCGCATCTTTAAATCTAAAAATTTCCTATCTGCCTCTTGAATCTACACTCAAAATCATAGAACGTACAGCCGATACTGATGAACACTCAACCCTTTTATATGACGCAAACTTTTTTGGCTCCAAATGATTCGATTTTATTATTAACTTTATGTGATGACTAGTAAATTGGTTTTTCAGCCTCTTTGCTCTTCCTTTGATCATATGGCAATTTGAGACAGATATTTCCCAAATACATGATTGGATGCATCTGTGTTCAGGATCAAAATATGCCAATATAACCATATCTGCAAACTTCGTTTTTAGGCAAACATTAAAGGCAAACAAAATTTTTTGATAAATCATTGATAATATGAGGTGATGTTGAAGAAATCTCTAATTTTATCGATTTGACTTTGTTAAGGTCTGGCTCTATACCCTGTTCACTTACTTTGAACCACAGATACTGTACTTCTCTCCTAGAAATCTCACACATTATGGCTTTTAACCGGAGGTTGTGCTTATGTAAACTGGCTTGTACCCTATCTATGTGATCTAAGTGACTTTCCATCGTATCTGAGAAAATTAAGTAAATTGCATAAACTGGCTAGTACCCTATTTATATGTTCGTATCTGAGAATCTTAAAATATCATCCAAATACGGTAATGTATAACTTTGCTGTACCTGTATAACTATGGACATTAATTCCGGAAAGACCCTGGATACATTTGCAAGTCTGAGTGGCATCAGGTTAAATTGAAATAAACCCTGGTGGCAGGTGAACACAGCTTTCATTTTATTGTCCTTACTTTATTTAAGCTGCTATTACCCTGACTTTAGGTCTATTTTTGAGAAATATTTTGCTGGCCCGAGCAAGGCTAGTATATCGTCAATGACAAGTAATGCTCAGGCATACTTCTTGGTGATTTTGTTTAAAGCCCGAAAATATACACCAAATCTTTTCTACTAACACTAATAGAAAACTCCACGGGCTATTCAATGCCTCAATGACACCTGTCCGCATCATTTTGTCTATTCTGTAAGTCTACCAACTTTTATTACTTTTCATCTATTTTTTCGTCTATTCTGTAAGTTTACCAACTTTTATTGATTTAGTGGATTTCAACACGGCCATCTCAGTATAAGTTCATGCCTTCCAGTATTGATATGCTTCTCCAGCGTATTGGTTCTGTCCAAGAAGCATCTCTATTCTACTTCAACAACATATCAACTTCCAACTTGAATTCTTGAGGTATGTTTATTCCCTTCAAATTTGTTTCTCTTTTGTTCATCATTCGTGGTAATCTCGATAATGTTACCAGTCACACTACACTTTTGTAGCTCCCTCTCAAGTATGTATGCAGATGCTGGTGTTTTAATGTAATTTTCTGTGCTAACTGAACTATTATAATATATAAATATTTCCCTGTATTCTTATTGAAAAGGAATTTGATGCGCCCATATTACCAACTATGTGCATTGATGCCCTTGTTCCGTTTATAAGGCATCAAAGGAATGGAGCGCCCTTGTTTCCTTGGATATGCTTCCTGCAGAATCTCTGTATATGGCCCACCTCACCACAATAACTAATATCTAATTATCTACCTGCCTATTTACTTCTCTTTACTTTATGTACTAGTCCCTTATTCCTCTTTTATGTCTCCGTATCTTTGGCGACTGGCTGGACCCATAGCCTCGACTAGAATCTACTGTCTCATGTGGAAAACCTTCATGGGATTTTCTTCATACTCCTTCCTTATGTCGATCAAATCTTCCATTTAACTTTTGCTAGGGCCTTCTGACATTTGTCCTCATCCACTACTCCGGTCACCCTGAAATACCACAAGGTATCAATGATCCACCTCCTTTTTTCCACTGTCTTTTTTTATTTCCCAACAGCACTATTTTCCTAGAAAGAGATTTCCCTCTTATTTATATTGTTACTGACACCACTGCCTTTTTTCAATAGTGAAGTCAATCCCTGCACAAAATTTGAAAATAGATACTACTCCATTATGACAACAAACACGAAAGAACAAAATAATAATACCACTCCAAATCAAACTCTTTTCTCTTATTTTCCAAGTCATCTCATGCCACATGGTGTTATCGTCATTAAAAGACTCTAATAACACTCTATATATCTTTAAATATGTAGCCAGTATAACAGTTCAATCCTCACAATCTATATAATGTAAAGAAACTAACAGTCTGGTTCCTAAAACACCGAGCAAAACCAATACATACTAATAAAAAAAAAATACTAATATACTAATAACAACACATATTAAATGGGATGAAATAAAATTATAAATGGAGAAGAACAATAAAGAGTAATCTGGCTTAAGGAATCGATATATATTCTGGGTGATGAGCAATTACTAAGCCTAGTATAGTATTTAACACGATATGGGAACAATTAATTATAAATAATATAGTAAAAAGCAGTTAAAAGTTTCCATAAACTCTTCCGATACTACAATCTAAAAGGTTATGGAAACAAAAAGCTACATTCTAAAGATTTATTTTTAAAATTTACATTTTATGAAATTAGGCTTTTTACACATGATTAAAATTATAAGACCAGAGACAAAAATTCTATTAAATTGTAAAAAAGTGTACGAAAAGTGTATGAAAACATTCAACAATAAAACTTTTTTTTTTTTTTTACAAAGGCGTTACCACATTATCAAGGCCCAGAGGCCACTCAAGGATAAGGGTTAAAGAGTGTACAGTAGAAATTGGTCAATATAGTAATCATTAGTAATGAAAATTTGGTAAATTTAATAACTTATATGGAACGGCTCATCAAGAACTTATTTACTTTAGACTTGAACACAACCATATTGTAGTCAGCCGGAAAGCAGGAAAACGGAAGACAATTCCACAGGCGTGCAGTTCTAAGAAAGAAGCTTTGTTCATGGAATCTACGTTTAGGTTTAGGCACAGATAAAGAGTGGGGGAAATTATTGATAGTGTTTACAGCTAGACGAGTGTTTCTTGTGAAAGTTTGGCGAGGGGGGACCATAGATTGAAGCTCAGTTGAACACTTTCCATGAAAATAACGATACAGCAGAGACAAACTCGCAACATCTCTTCTGTGAGATAGAGGTTGCAAGGAGGAGAAAAGGACATCTCCTACGAGGCTACGAAGTCTATTTTGAACTCTATCAAGGCAGGACAAGTCCTTTCTAGCAGCTCCTGCCCAATAATGAGTTCTACCTCCACTGCTTTTGATGACTTCAGAAATTTTGTGGGGCATGTTAAAAATAAGGATTTCCATTAAGGTGCGAGGGATCCTGCTCCAGTTTCTGAAGATGGCTTCATGAAGTTCATTTTTCTTGAATATTGTTTGCCGTTTCAATAAACCTCTTTTTTAATCCATCCTTAAACATTTTCAATTGGGTTCAAGTCTGGTGAGCATGAAGGATGTCCCAAGAGATGGACTCCATTTTCTTGTAGAAAGCTCAAGGTCTGTCTTGCATTGTGGACTGCAGCATCAACCTCTTGGAATAACCATCCATCCCCACACAAACGATGTCCCTCCATTATCAAAGATGCTTTTTGTAGCACGCTAATATAACCAGCTGTTGTCTGACGACCCTGCACCATCTGGAGTTCCATCTTACCATCTGTAAGAAAAGGCACCTCATACCATTATGGACCCTCTACCACTATGAGGTGTGGAAAAAATTTCAAAGGACATGCTTTTGTCATGTCAATATCGCTGTAACTCATAAGGACCATCTAAATTGAATTTTTCTCATTAGAAAACAAGACTGTCTTCCACTTCTCAACGTCCCAGATTTGGTATTCACAACCAAATCTTAAGTGTTCCACTTTGTGACGTGGAAGCAATAGAGGAATTTGTTTACACTTTTTATTTACCATGACTTTTTTGTAAGTGTCGTCTGATTGGACTGTAATCAGCATCTGTAACCGACTTAATTTGACTAGAAGAAAGTCCTCTGTCATTCATAACAACCTGTCTGATTTTCCTACTCAATGCAGGAGAAATTTTGGGGGCCTACCAAAGGATTTTGCTTTTCCATAATTCTCAATGTTCTTTAGAAAGTTGACAATAACAGTTGCACTGCGATATACCTTAACTGCTATCACTCGCTGTGACAAACTTTGCTTATGGAATCCTAGAATTCGAGGGCAGTCAACTTCGGTGAGTTTTCTTGGTTTACAGTGATTGCTAATCTCTAACTGAACAAAAACATTAGAAGTAGCATAAATCTAAGAATTTAAACCCTTGGTCTTATAATTTTGATCATGTGTAAAAAGCCTAATTTAATAAAACTGCAGATTTTTAAATAACATTTTTGGAATGCACCTTTTTGTTTCCACAACCTTTTATATTGTAGTATTAGTAACATTAAGTTAGAAGAGTTTAAAATCTATCCTTAAAAAAGTGCTATGGTTAGAGTACTTGGTAAAAATCAGTTGTAAGTTAAATACTCCTGAATGCTGAAGTTTCAATCTTTAGTGATATTGAAAATAAAATTTCAAATTACATAGGATGCTACTTCAAATTACATAGGACGCTATATATATTTTAATAAAAATTAAATTTTATCACAAAAATTTTATTTTTTCAAATTTATTGTATATTTTCAGAATTTTCAACACTGAAAAGAAATCCATTAAGAGATCAGAAGACCTTTTCTTCCTTGGTGATGTAACAGTTTTAATTCCTTCAAATAAATTTTTAGAATTATTAGCGTGCTTATTCTCATATACTCAACTCAATATACTTTTTGTGAAATGCAATCAAACATGGGAGATAAACTACGTTCTTGTGAAGTATGTGGTTCTTCTTTTGCATGGAAGTCACATTTGTTGCAACATATGAATACACATACAGGAGAGAAACACCATTCTTGTGAAATATGTGGTTCTTCATTTGCACGTAAATCAACATTGTTGAATCATATGAAAACACATACGGGAGAGAAACCACATTGTTGTGAAGTATCTGGTTCTTCTTTTGCGCAGAAGTCAACTTTGTTGAGTCATAGGAAAACACATACGGGAGAGAGACCACATTGTTGTGAAGTATGTGGTTGTTTTTTTGCACAGAAGTCAACTTTGATGAGACATATGAAAATACATACGGGAGAGAAACCACATTCTTGTGAAGTATGTGGTTCTTCATTTGCACATAAATCAGCTTTGTTGAATCATATGAAAACACATACTGGAGAGAAGCCACATTCTTGTGAAGTATGTGGTTCTTCTTTTGCATGGAAGTCAAGTTTGTTGAATCATATGAAAATACATATGGGAGATAAACCTCATTCCTGTGAAGTATGTGGTTCTTCATTTGCATGGAAGTCAAGTTTTTTGACTCATATGAACACACATACGGGAGAGAAACCACATTCTTGTGAAGTATGTGGTTCTTCTTTTGCACATAAATCAACATTGTTGAATCATATAAAAACACATACGGGAGAGAAACCACATTGTTGTGAAGTATGTGGTTGTTCTTTTGCGCAGAAGTCAACTTTGTTGAGTCATATGAAAACACATACGGGAGAGAAACCACATTCTTGTGAAGTATGTGGTTCTTCTTTTGCACGTAAATCAACATTGTTCACTCATATGAAAACACATACAGGAGAGTAATCACATTATTGTGAAGTATGTGCTTCAAGTATTGCACGGAAGTCACATTTGTTGCGTCATATGAAAACACATACGGGAGAGAAACCACATTATTGTGAAATATGTGGTTCTTCTTTTGCACAGAAATCAAATTTGTTGACTCATATAAAAACACATACGGGAGAAAAGGATTAAAGGGTACACCGACACCGGTGGAACAACACAAAAATCAAACAGAAAGCCCACCGGCATCATAACAGTTCATTGAATCGGCTAATATCTACAACAAAATATTCTTATGTGCAAATACTGAAATAATGAATATCGCAAGAGATTAAGTAAGTGACACGTTCAGTTAATTATAAATTATGGCTAATTAAAATAATGTTTGTTTTAATTAGGATTATAGTTATCTTAATTAATACACGATTTTTTTTTCAAACATAACTCAATCCCGAAACTTAAGTATTTTAAGCTGTAAGCAAAAAAAAAAGGAAAGAAAAACAAACATTTTTATCCAATCAGAGAACAGCAAGTTTATAGTCTGAAAACTCAAAAGAAATAATATTTTGTCAAAAAATTACTAAATTTAAATAATGAAAAGATCCCGATCGTATCAACAAATCACAGTATGAATATAGATGGAATTCTAAAACGTGTTTAATGGATTTGAATGGATCATCGTTTTCTTTGTGATTCACTATGTATTTTTTATATGGCACACAAAACTGAAAAGTACATTACCAAATTTCTGGTCACATAAAAGAAAGAAGTAACATAAATAATTTTTTTTTAAAACTGTTGTAATTGCTTTAATATTCATAGTGGATAGAAATATTGGGCATAGTCAGCTAACATATTTCCTCATTTACAATGCAAATCAGTTCCTTCGCTTTTTTCTCGCATGTCTATAAATTATTTGTTATTTTGATTTTAATAATTTTATTTTTAGACTTTTATAAACATATATTTATTATATAAATAAAGACCTTTTTTTTAATTAAAAAAAAATTATTTTTTATAATTTCATATTTTTTATAAAATTTCAAATAAATTAAAAACTTTTGTAAAAATCTTGTTTTTAAAAGTGAAAATAAAAAGTAATTGTGTTATTTAATCTGTATAATTTTGTTACTTTTTATTGTATAATTTTGAATAATATCCTTTTCTTATATTTTATTTCAATAAATTGCTTCACAATAGAAATACTGAAGAATAATAAAAATGAAGAAACTGATTTGCCTTGTTGCAACTTCTATGCCATAATTTAGACAGTAGGTTAGATGACTATAAGTAAAATATCTTTTAGAACAAATGTGATTCATATTTTCCCAAAAGGCTTCAAACAAGACCAAGTAATGGAAAAACAAAGTAAAAAGAAATCATATTACTGTGAAGTGTGTACTTCTTTTCCTTTTAAATCTATTTTGGAACGACACCTGCAAAAACACAGCAAAGACCATCCTTCCAAATGCGAAATAAATCGAATCTTGCAACGCATATTAAAACACACACTGGAGAAAAGCCATATTCTTGTAAAATTTGTGGAAATTCATTTTCCCACAAAGCAAATCTAGTCAGACATATGCGAACACATAATGGGGAAAAGCCATATTCTTGCGATGTATGTAGATATTCTTGTACACAGAAGTCAACTTTACCCAATGATACAGGGCTTAACGGAGTTGAGAGGGAAAAGATTACAAAGTATCAAGGACTTATGTATGATATGAAACGAAATTGGAAATTAAAAGACGTTTCAATTATACCAGTCATCATAGGTGCAACTGGGCTTATGAAAAAGAACTTTAAAAAGTACATAGCAAGCATACCCGGTGAACCAAGTGCAAGCGAAATACAAATGATTGCACTGAAAGGGACGGCTAGAATCCTGAAAAGATCTCTTGGTTGGACTCACTAAAATAGGGGTAAATGTCAGACATCTGGTTGGATGTCCCATCCCCTAGAAGAAAAAGTTTAAGAAAAATAAAAAAAAGAGAAAAACCACATTATTGTGAAATATGTGGTTCTTCTTTTGCACAGAAGTCACATTTGTTGTGGCAGATGAAAACACATATGTGGGAGAAACGACATTCTTGTGAAGTATGTGGCTCTTCTTTTGCACAGAAATCAAATTTGTTGAATCATATGAAAACACATACGGAAGACAAACCTGTTGTGCTGTATCCTCAAGCCATACAGAGCGTCCCCTATTTATAGGGGGTAGCTTTGAATATTAAATCAAAAGCCGCTGACAATGATGAAATAAAATGAAAATGAATACCAAAAATAATACATACTGGCTGGCCGTCGCCCAGGATAAAAAGGGTCCCTTACCTCGTTCACACACCAGACGAGAAAAGGTATTTGAAGGTGTGAACCCTCTTACCTCAGATAATGGCACTACCATGACAGAGGTCCACTTGGATCAGCCAACAGATCGTGAATTAGATCCTGGCCCAAAACCATCATGTGCAACTACAAGAAAAGGAAACAGAAGAGGCCTAAAAACCCAACCCTGGACAGTTGCACAAAAGAAGGTATTATTATATTGCTACCATTATTCAAAGTTTGAAAACTGGAGCAGAACGTCGAATGAGATCCTACAAGAGAAAATCAAGAATTCTGACCTCCCTGAAGACAAAAAGCAGACAACAGTTGCAAAACTGCGATCCCTTGTATCACAAATGACGAGATACATAACAGAAGAAGACGAAAATAATATAAAGCATAAAGCCCTAAAAGATGCTGAATATGATTACCTCCCTATTCAGGAAGAGGAGACTGAAAAAAGACTAAAGTCCAGATGGAGTAAGGATGAAAAGTGGACTTTAATTTGGGCCATTGAATATGCCAAGAGCAAATGTGTAAAACAAAAGCAAAGGACAGAAACCTGGAGGGAAATCTTCTTCTATTTCTGTCCATGGAAGAAGAATGTCCCACGGAGTAATTTAACCCCTCAAAAATATGATATTTTAAAAGAACGAGTGTTTAATGAGGAAGAACTAAAATACATGAGAGATGAAATAACAGTCCTAATAAGCACACAGGCTAACCCACTAGAGAAACCTATTCTGTATCCCACCAAATTTGATGAGACCGCAAATGTGAGCCTGCAACACCACCACCTTAGATCAGTGCAACAGTTGTCGGTAGCTACCCAACAGATAACCCTTACAGCACAAAGTCCAACAGAAGTGCATCACTCTATATCAGGAACTCAAATGCTTACAGAATCCTCTACACCAGCTCACTCTCACTATAAAGCAGGTAACACATCTGCATTTCCATCAACGTGTGAAATAACTCCTTTACCAGGAAAACCTCCACCTTGTGTTTTGCTTCCAGAACCATATGATGAGCAATTGGAAATAGAAGAGGAACTCTGTAACACAATAGAAAAAGTCAACAATATGAGCATGGAAGAAAGGCCTAGGTTACCTAAAATACAAGCCTCAAGATTCTTTAAGTCATTGATCATCAAAGTCAATATTGCTCTTATAATGCTTGTTCCAGAAGAAATAGACCTCAGGCAGCTAAATAACATCACATATGCAGCTGGGCTGTACATTAGCAACAAAATACTTCCTCTGAATAAACACCAAAATAGAAACAAAATACCAAATGTAACCAAAGCAACACCAAAATGGAAAGCCAAGCTGATAAAAAAAATAAACACCTGTAGAAAGGAACTTAGCCAATTAAAGCAGTTCATGAATAATCCCACAGTGGAAGGTAGACTCAGAAACATCGTCAAAAGAATCTGTGCGAAATTTAAAACAAATTGTAAAAATATCAGAAGCATAGTGAAGGAACTAGAAGGCAAAATACCAGCCATTGCCCAAAGAATTAAACATCGCATGGCAAAGATTCATGCAAAGACACAGAATAAGCTTTTTGAAAACAATCCCAGAACTTTCTACAGGAATCTAATAAGAGAGGAAATTAAAATCCAAGATCCCCCATGTAAACAGGAATTAGACGATTACTGAAGACCCTTATTTGAAAAAGAGGAAGTACATAACGAAAGGGGCCCAATGGATCGGGGATATTATCAATGCAAACAAAAATAAAAGAGAAATGACAGAGCCAGAAATAACGCCAGATAAGATAAGATCAAAGCTGGCACGAGCTTCAAATCACACGAAACCTGGCATCGACAACATATCTAACTTCTGGTTAAAACAGCTAACAGCATTGCATGATCATTATAGCAGATGTTTCACCAGAATGTTGAAAGCTTATGAAGCGACACCATCATGGCTAGTAAAAGGCGAGACAAGCTTAATAATTAAAAGCACAGAAACCAAAAACCCTAGCAAATATCGCCCAATATGCTGCCTAACCACGACTTACAAGCTGTTCACTGGATTAATAGCTGACAGCATATATGACCATCTTTCATCCGGTGATTATCTTGAGGAGGAACAAACAGGATGTAGGAAAAACTGCCTGGGCACCAAAGATCAATTGCTCATTAATAGGACCATTTTGGAAGATTGCAGGAAAAGAAAAAGAAATCTAAATATGGCATGGATAGATTATCAGAAAGCATTTGATAGTGTACCCCATTCGTGGATACTAAAATGCCTGGAATTATATAAAATCCACCCGACCATACGAGAAATTTTAGCTGCCCAAATGAAGGAGTGGCAAACATCCATTACCTTAAACCATAACGGGGGAAGGATATCCATCCCAAATATAAGAATAAAAAAAGGTATCTTCCAAGGAGACAGTTTATCTCCTCTACTATTTTGCCTGTCAATTGATCCTCTAAGTAAGCTTCTAAAGAACTACCAAGGTGCTTATAATCTAAGCTACAGCTGCCAAAGAGAATCCTCCAAGTTAATAAACCATGTATTTTTCATGGATGATCTTAAGCTTTATGCTAGCTCGGATAAGGATTTAGATAATCTACTGAAAATTGTCCACACTTTTTCTAATGACATCAAAATGAAGCTCGGACTGGATAAGTGTGCTATGTGTACTCTGAAAGCTGGCAAGAAGATATCTACTGAAAATATACAGCACGATGAAAATAGTGTAATCAGAGAACTGGATGAACAGGAAACATACAAATACCTCGGCATTGATGAAAATGAGTCCATCCAGCATTCAAAGATGAGAGAGAAACTAAGCCAAGAATATTTACGCCGGGTAAGAAAAATCTGCAAAACTGAAATCACAAACAAGAACAAAATTACGGCAATTAACCAACTTGCCATGCCATTACTAACATATAGTTTTGGCATTATTGACTGGCCTCAGAAAGACATAAATTGGCTTGACACAAAGACAAGGAAAATGCTAACCTTGTACCGAGTTATTTATCGAAATCAGTGCATGCCTCGTTTGTACCTACCCAGGCGAGAAGGAGGTATGGGGCTCTCGGAAGTCAATCATCAACACAGAGCCACAATCGTCAGCATAGGTCAGTACATAATAAGTTCCTGTAACCCCAAGCTTATGAAAATTAAAGACCATTATCAGAATCGAGCAAGTAGCACAACATCTATAACACAACTTGCCACTCATTTTGGAAAAGATTGCCTTACAAATGATACTGAGAACCCAAACAAGCCTGCCACTGACATATCCCAGAAAAGTCGGAAAAATACACTAGCCAGTTCCATAGTGTTAAAACAGAAGAATGGACCAACCATAAACGGGCAAAATACCTACCGACTGAACTGTCCCAAGAATGTATTGATAGGGAAGGTTCCCTGGACTGGCTCAAAAGAGGATCCCTCCATTACGACCAAGAGAGGTTGATATTGGCTGCACAAGACCAGGGCCTCATGAAAAACGCCTTCAAAAAGATGTGTGGTCTAAGCAACAATAATAAATGCAGGTTCTGTAGCACTGAGGTTGAGAGTGTGGGCCACCTGATTTCTGGTTGCAAAGTCCTACTTGGAGACGGTTATTATACAGATCGCCATAACGGAGTTTGCAAATACCTTCACTGGAAGATATGTAAGAAACTCAACATTCAGTGTAGTAAAAACTCCTGGGAACATATACCCGAACGAACAGTTGGGAATGACAACTACACTATTCACTATGACTACATAATCCCTACTGCTACATATCTTGAAAATGCAGCTGTTAAACCAGATATAGTGATTTGGGACAGAGCAAACAAAAAAGCGACCGTAATAGAGGTCAGTGAACCCAATGATACAGGGCTTAACAGAGTTGAGAGGGAAAAGATTACAAAGTATCAAGGACTTATGTATGATATGAAACGAAATTGGAAATTAAAAGACGTTTCAATTATACCAGTCATAGGAGCAACTGGGCTTATGAAAAAGATCTTTAAAAAGTACATAGCAAGCATACCCGGTGAACCAAGTGCAAGTGAAATACAAACGATTGCACTGAAAGGGACGGCTAGAATCCTGAAAAGATCTCTTGGTTGGACTCACTAAAATAGGGGTAAATGTCAGACATCTGGTTGGATGTCCCATCCCCTCGAAGAAAAAGTTTAAGAAAAATGAAAAAAAAAAGCGAGAAACCACATTCTTGTGAAGTATGTGGTTCTTCTTTTGCATGGAAGTCAAATTTGTTGAATCATATGAAAACACATACTGGAGAGAAACCACATTCTTGTGAAGTATGTGGTTCTTCCTTTACACAGAGATCGCATTTGGTGAGTCATATGAAGGCACATACGGAAGACAAACCACATTCCTGTAAAGTATGTGGTTCTTCTTTTGCATGCAAATTACATTTGTTGAGTCATATGAAAACACATGCAGGAGAAAAAAAAAGAGAGAGAAACCATATTCTTGTTAAGTATGTGGTTCTTTTGCATCGGATTGAAATTTGTTGAGGTATATGAAAATACATACAGAGCCTTCCTAATGATGCTAGACTTAACAGGACAGCTACAGAAATCAATATAGTAGTTAAAAATACTCCACACATTGTATTTCAAACATTGGAAAATGTGTCAAACAATAGTGTGCTAAGTTTTTTCTTGAATTATTATTATATAATAAGGAAGGCTTTATAGACTGGCTTTAAAGAGGATTTCTTCACTATGATCAGGATAGAATTATAATGACTGCTCACAATGAAAGCTTGATTACCACTGCTTTTAAGAAGATAGAAAAAAGCTGGAATGTTTGCATAAGAATGTGACAGTCTACTTCGCTTAAGTGACCATCTAATATAAAACCCATTGAAGAACTGTTTTATTCTTTTTTTCTGTTTTTGTTACAAGACTGACCTTTTGAAGCATGCACACATGCTAGCCAAGTATATTTTGATTTTTATGACAAAGTAAAATAAGAAAAATCGAAATGCTATATTTTTGTAATGTATGTGGTTTTTCTTTAACGAGACAAAATAATATGATCCTTTGATTATGTTAATAATTTTCTTTAAATAAACTAAGTTTTTATTCTCCAAGTTTCATGATATGAAATTTACAAACAGTCTCCTGTTATATGTATATCCCTGTCAAAGGAAATTATGACATAAAGTTTTCACAAATCTTGCAGGGAGATGGTAGCGTCATTTTACACATAGCATCTGCTATTCCTAAATAGTCACTGGTCTGTTAGTGACCAGACTCAACGTTGCTTAACTTATATAATGAGAACTGGTGTGCGACGTGATTATGACATGTGTCGATTGCTCTAGAATGAATTTGGAGATGTGCTAAGAATGTGAGTCCAAAGTTTTCAAAAGAATGATTCAGTGACCAAAGCCCAGTTAATGCGTTGGAAGCCCTTAGATCGACAACATCCAAAAAATTCAACGCACCCTCCCTACAAGATTTGTGAAAACCTAATGTCATAATTTCCACTGATATTTCTTATGTACTTCTACTGAGCTACTTACACACTTTCCTCATGTCTAAATCATGTAAACGTACGCATCCAAGTCACCAGCAATATATATTCTTTCTTTTTATTGGAGGAGCGAAAACGTGAAATAAAGTTAATAAAATGTTCGAATTGATTCTTTTATTAATTTAACTTTTGATTAAATATTTTATTCTGCATTTTTTTATTTTTTTCCATGTATTCACGTAATTTGGCATGAAAAATTGTATTTCTTCTTTCAAGATTCTTTCTAGATTCAGATTGGAAACTCTTTTCTATCCTCAAATACATGAGATACTTCCTTGCCATATCATGTGACACATTTCTCATATGTTTATCTAGGGAAACTTTTAATGACACCACCTGCAGTATATTTCTGGTAAACAACAGGTTATTATAAGTTGTACGACTGTAACCCTCACCAAAATTCTTACGATTAAAAAAAATTGTTACAGGCGTATGTTCTAAATATATAAGATTAAGAGTGTTGTTTTTCTAGTTTGAAACAATCGTCGAGAGTTATGAATATTTTGAGTTAATAAATTCTTGTGAGAACTAACTTGTATTTAAAAATGACGAAAGGAATTAATCACCACTACAAAGTATACAAAAGTACTATGCTAAGTTGTTTGTTTTGAAATCCTCAAATATAGCACGCTTATCCATACACACAAAAAGAAATTAATATATTTAAGAAACATATTGGTCATAATTTTGTGGTGAAATGTGATTCATCATGATATATAGCTAATATATAGATAAAACCTTTTGCACAAACAACATACAACAATTTAATTCTATTTCATAATCTACATTTATTCACATGCCTCACACAGTTGCATATTTTATAATTGGAATCTATCTTTCCGAAAATTGAATAAATGCTGCAATAGAAAAATCACACATTCAGAGGTTTTACCTGCGAGCAGATCCTTCTAGGACAGAACAAACACTTCATTGAAATAATACCACGAAATTCTGATTTGTTCCTATGCTTTCTATGGCTTAAGTTAGACAGAAGGTCAATCCATATTTAGAATTAACCTCTTAGAAATGTCAAATTCAGCTGCAAACAACCTTCTTTGTACCCTCGTCATACTTCATGCAAAAATAATATAAAATGTGTGATTCTAAATAAGTAAATAATGCCTGGGATAATGAATTCATGAAACGACTTTGACCTTCACCAATCACTTATTATTATTAATCTAATACTCTGTAAAACGTCCACCGTGAATTGAGGATGGGGCTTCCTTCATATGCATGTTTTTCAGATTAGCATGCTCTTCCGTGTTTTGTCTCTTCAAATCCCTCTTTCCGAATCACATATTTCATAAACAGCATGAACGAGGATAAGATGAAGAGCTTCGTTCGTTTTTGCACAACCGGTAGAAAGCTATGTGACAGCAACTGCACTTTTGGTCTTTAATCTATGTATCGTATTTCGATCGATGCATATGAGAATTGCCAATTTCATACAATTATGTTTTCATAGTCTGGATTGTACTCTCGGCACTCCCTACAACCTGACGGTAATTGAGACGATTAGACGCAAACATCCACTCCAAAAGAATGATGCAATACCCGGAAGTAAAGTAAAGAAATACAACATTATCTAAAGCAAGATTACAAAATTGTTTAAACGCTTGACAACACCCCCATATGTTTATATACGTTCAAAACACAAGTATGCCCATTTAAAACAAAGTAATAACTCGGTGGCAACATAAAATAATAATACAGAACAAAGATCAGATTTTTTACGACACCAGTAATATTAAACACAACTTAAATTTATATAAGAAAAATCCAGCTTCACAAAAAATTGTCACCTAACCTGATTTCCCGAAAAGAGATAATCTGTTTCAATTACGCACATAAACTGGTGGGACTCTTAGCAGTTCTTACAAAACCGGTAGCTATTAAGTTTTAATGCAATATATATTCGTAAGCCAGCTATCTTACAGCTGCTGCTGATTTTCTCACGTGCTTTATTACACTGATCAAGAAAAAGTTTTACCTATAGCTTCGTTGTTTGTTTGTAAAATGAAAACAAATATCTAAATATATACATATGCATACATATAAAAATATATACATATGCATACATATAAAAATATAGAAAATTAATAGAATTTTATACAGAAATAAATATTTTATTTACTTCATTCTTATTGTTTTAATTTGTAAGAAAAGATCATTTTCAACTTGACCTCTTGCGTATTAGTGAAGAATATTTTTTAATTAAAGCAATTCTTAATTTAAAAAAAATCTTTTCAAGGTTGAAAAATAGTATTTTTATTTGATGTAGTCATATGATATTTCAAGAAGATTTCCATCAGTTTTGTAATTTCACTATAATAGACATGAGGGAAAAACGAATGTACACATAGTCAAAGTAATAGCAGAGGCATTAGAAAACTACGCTTATATTGTAGAGGAATGGGACCGCAAATGAATAAAAAAAACATCTAATGCTACTAAGACTAAGCTTTTTTCCTTTAACAATTATAAAAACTTCTCAAAACGATTGGCATAAAAAATATATTACCTAACAACCCATTTTTCAAACTTTTCGGCCACACATTCCCACATATCCTATATCTTTAGAAAGCCACACTTCGCCCATGCAGAGTATTGTTGTCACATCTAAGCTGATAAATCTACCACTAGTCTTTACCTATTAGACATGAGCTAAAAATGAGTCTCAAATCTAATAGGTTCTGCACTATCGGGCATGCTTCAACCCCTGTCAAATCGCCGGAATATTTCATCTCTGTGCCTGTTTTGTAACTTTTTCAATTGATGGTGATCTGATTAAATAGCAGTTGTTAACTCTCGACGTAAAAACTACCGAATAATGTGAAAAGCAGAAAAATCTCACCCCTTCACTGGTGAAGCCTCTAAGTGCCGATAATCCTTTTACTGTAATAGTTTTTCACTCGACCTTTTAACTTTCTCCCATGTTTCCTGATTCCCTGGGTGTACTGACGTGCAGAAGTTTAAATGTAATGTGAACAGGTATCTCACTGTTAAGCTCTCCGCAATCGCACGTTACATAGGATCTCAATGTGTAGTCCTTTTTACGTCCAAGTAGCAATACGCCATGTTTGGTGTATAAAAGAGTATACAAATGTCTCATTTTAAAGGAATTTTTTCTTTATAAAATGTTTCACTTTGTACATATTGTGTCTCATTTACTAACAATTTTAATGCAATATATATAGATATATATATATATATGTGTGTGTGTGTTTTTGTGTATATATGTGTGTGTGTCTGTGTGTATATGTGTGTGTGTTTGTATTTGTGTATATATGTATATGTGTGTGTGTTTGTGTGTATATATGTATATATATATATGTATGCATATACATATATATGTATATGTGTGCATATATGTATATATAATATATGTGTATACATGTGCATATATATATGTATATATATGTGTATATATGTGCATATACATATATGTATATATGTGCATATATATGTGTATATATGTGCTTTTATATATGTATATATATGTGTATATATATGTTTTAAATCAGAGAGATTTTTTTAATGGCACAAGAAATCTGTAGATAATGATGATGGCAACGTTGAGCGGGAGACCAGTACCCGCATTAAGCTGGTCTGCATCTAACTTGTTGCTGGTTATCTTGCTCTTGCTTGTTGCTGGATCTAAACATTTTGAACCGAGAGAGATTTAACTGTCGTACAAAGCTAAAACTCTAGAACATCATCTTTGGTATTTGTCTATAAAATAGTCCTGAGGCAATGGAAAAGTTGTGATGCATGTAGGCTTGAAATGCTGGAAGCATGTAATAATTGATCTGCCATCATTATATGTATCTCTGTGTGTATGTATGTATGTCTATGTGTATATACGTTTATATATGTACATGTGTATGTATATATATTTATATGTCTTTATGGATGTATATATATATGTGTGTGTTTATATGTTTATGTGTGCTTGTATATATGTATATATATGTTTGTGTGTATATGTATGTATATGTGTATATATGCATATGTTATGTATGTGTATAAATGCATCTATATGAATATGCATATGTAGTTGAATGTATGTACGCGTATTTGTGCATATATGTGTACATATTTGTATTATGTATATGTGTGTTTGTATATGTATGTACGTATGCATGTGTGTATGTATATGTATGTATGTGTATTATGTATTGTGTATGTATATATGTGTATAGATATATGTGTATATATGTATGTGTATATATATATATATATATATATATATATATATATATATATATATATATATATATACCAATGACCGTCTTCTGTGTCATGTCTACTTGAGTGTGTGAATTAGCAGGTAGGACTAACAATAGTAATTTTTGAGCTCATGGACTTTAAGTGTCTGAGGGCGGGGCACTCGTCTCTCAAGACGTTGCAATGATCATATATATATATATATATATATATATATATATATATATATTGTGCGTAATGAAAATATTTTTATTTACAAGCACGTTTATTATTAAATAGAAAAAGAGGGAAAGGAAAGAAAATAATATATATATATATATATATATATATATATATATATATATATATATATATATATATATATATATAATGAGTAACGCTTGACGAGGGAGGGCAAAAAGAAAAAATAATGTATATATCTTATGATAATATATATATAATGAGTAAATTTAAAATAATATTATGATAATATATATAATGAGTAAATTTAAAATAATATTATGATAATATATATATAATGAGTGAATTTTAAATAAACCTGAAAAAGAGCTCAATACTACTGTAGAGCAAAATATGTTTTATTACTGTTTTTTGTCTGCATGTTTCCACTACCAGGCTCGAATTAACGATATGATAGTTTAATTGGATTTGGCAGATTGAATATTTATTATAACAGAGATAAAAATAAAAAGTACAAAATACAGATTCAAATCCAAACATCAGCGGCCAACTGTAAAATTGAAAAAAGAGATAACAAAGCTGGAAAAGGACAGCGTTAAATTACAAAGCATTAAAGGACAGATGAAGAAGAGAAAGAGAAGTGAAAAGAAAGAGGAGAGAAAAACAAACAGGAGAGAAATAGAAACGAAAGAAAGAGAGAAGCAGTTAAATAAATGGCCAGCATATAGAGATGAGACAACGAAATGAGGTTTTCATTCTTTATTAATAAACAAACTTTGTCATTTGCGTTAGTAGATGAGGGAAACGGGTTATTAAGTTGAAGTGTTCTTGTGTAAAGATAGAATTAATATATTGCCGGCTTGTTGAGGAAAAAAACAGCTCAGTCCACACGAGTTTATAGTTAGTAGTCGCCGGGATGAAGGAAGCCGGTTACAGGAGAAAGAAAGGAGCAAGATATTCAGTGTGTTCACATGTTGTCGTGTCGTGGGTGTGCGTGTGTCTGTGTATGTTCTTTAGCAAGATAAAGACAGTTCTTTTGGGTACCACACATGGAAACAAATGGGGGGGGGTGAAAAGAGCCATTGTTAGCTTGTAGTACTCACGTTCATACAAAAGTTTGCTGCCCGGCAGGGTCAGAACGAAAGAGAGTCAAGAGTTTCAGATTTCGCAGTTTATATAGTCTGTCATGTGATAGAGAGCCGTGATTGGACAAGCCAGGAAGAAACTGGATTTCAAATCTCGAGTCGTGAGAAGTAGCTCCTGCCTGTGATTATAGCGAGTGTTGGCTGCTACATGCCAATTCAAATTAATTTGTAATTCGTGTAAACACAGGTGTTTAATGTAATTAAGCCCTTTATCAAGATATGGAGTATAAAATATAGAAAGTAAAAAAATAATAAAACAAAAATATGAAATAAAAAATATATTTTCGGTGGCAGAGACAGATAGAGGTAGAAAATGAGAAAGAGAGGGGGGTGACAATTTAATGCATGTCAGAAGGAAATTGGAAGTTGGTGTGGGAGTAGCGGCATTAGGATGAAATTAAGAGTAGTTTAAAAGATACGGCTTATCAGGAGAGATTACGATACATCCTATTTCTGTACAAGCCTGTTTCAAGTCTCACACAGAAACACACATTCACATTTTAAGCTATGTCATATACATACGCGCACACAAACATACGCGCTCATGTCCACACACACATACATTTATTCACGTTCGCATACATACACTCACATTCACGTGTATATATATACACGCACTAACGCACACATATGTACTCACACATGCGCACACGAACGCACAGATGGACGACGTCACTTCCGCTCTCTAAGGAAATATACTCATGTGCAAATGACCACCGGAAACAAGTATAAAACAAAGAGCAACAACCGGCTACTTCCTTTTCGAGACTAGCCTCCTAGGTAGCTGGTCGGCGCGCTAGCCGCCGCCGTTTCGGCTCGCGCACACGTGTACCTCACGCCCACTTACTACTATGTATGGGTCACGAGCTAACAGACTGTATGTACACATTCCCACTCTTTCTCTCTCTCTATCTACTACTGGTCCATGAGAACACCACCACATAGCTGACTACTAACTGATGTCAACTCTCATATCCTTTTCTTCGTCTACACGCTGGATTCTCATTTCCACTACAACACTCACTTTAATTCCCACACACGAACAAACAATAGTGACCCGAACTTGAGATGAACACACATTTCCTTTTTTTGCTACAACACCAGTCCCGCAACAAACATTGGTTACACACGCGCGGACATGAACACATGTTATAACTAAAACGTTCATTATTTCAACAGTAAATAAACAACGTTTATCTTATCCATCAATTGAGCCTTTGTTTCCTTCAATTCCATTCGTTTCATTATTTTCTTGTGGCGAGCTAGGGTATTATATCCTGGTCCATTACAAGACATAAATGAAATGCTTGAAATAATCAAATAAATCAATAAATCAATAGGCACATAAATAAATAAATAAATAAAAAAGCCGATAGATGAACTACATAAGTAAATAAAGCAGTAAATAATGAACTACATAAGTAAATAAAGCAGTAAATAATGAAATAAATCAAGACGTGAAATATAATTGAAAATAATTTATTTGAATATAAATATGAAGTATAAAGTATGAAAAAAAATAAAATAAGTAAAATAAATAAAATGATTAATTAAAAAATTTCTTAAAATGAGGTTAAACTATATTTCTAATTAGATGGTTAATTGAATATTTTTGGGGTCTATATGGGATTGAACACCAAATAAAATTTAATCACCCTGACTAACACATTGGTAATAATTATATGGTGGAATGTGATTCATCGTTTATAACTAATATACAGTATAAACCTAGCTTCCAAAAAGGACAGAACACATACTACACTGCAATACTACCACAAAAGTATGATTTGTTTATATACTTTCTACGGCATCAGTTAAACACAAGGGCAATTCACATTCAGAATTAAGCTTTCAAAAGTTAAGCTCTTAAAAAGGTCAAATTAATCCAGCTGTAAACAGCTTTCTTAGCTCTATCAAAAGACTTCATGCAATAATTAATATAAAATGTATGATCCGAAATAAGTAGATAATGCCTGGGATAATGGCTTAATGAAACGAAACATAATTGACTTTAACCTTTATCAATCGCTTATTATAATTATTGCTAATACCCTGAGAAACTTCTAGCAGAGAATGTGGACGGGGCTTCCCAGGAATGTTTTGCAGACTAGCATGCTTTTCCCTTTCAATCTTTAAATCCCTCTCCATGTCACGTGTCTCATTGACCCGTAGGGTGAAAGAGGATAAGATATAAAAATAAATACATTTAATTGGAATAAAAAGACAAACAATTGAAGTCCAGTCTTTAATGTATGTACGCTTAGTCATACATGAGTAAACATGTGTCCGTAGAGATCTAACAGAATAAAGACATTTAATTGAAATGAAAAAACAAATTCCATTAAAATATAATAATGCTACAGATGAATTCCTATCTTTAATCTTAGTTAATTTTCTAGTTAGAAATGTTTCTTCTCTTAATACAATTACTTGTTTAGATTTTCTAATTATTATTTTTATAATCTTATTGAATCTATATTTCGATCTACGCGTATGAGAATTGCCAATTTCACACAATTGTGTTGTGTACTCTAGGGACCCCCTACAATCTGACAGCAACTAAGATGGTAACATGCAAAGACATCATCCACTCTCCAAAAAAACACCCAACCAACATCTTGAATCCTAGTTAATTTTTAATTAGACATGTTTCTCTTAATACAATTATTTGTTTCGATTTTCTAATTATTATTATTTTTATAATCTTATTCAATTCATATTTCGATCTACTCAAATAAGAATTGCCAATTTAACAAAATTATGTTGTTAGGGCCTGGGTTGTAACCTGACAGCAATTAAGACGATAAGGCCCAAAGACATCCACTCTTCAAAGAATTATGCAACAACCGGAAGTAAAGACCATACGACATTATTTACAGCAAGATGAAAACGGTCATTTTACAAAATTAATTAATTCTATTGAAAACTTGTTAATATAATAACAGATAACAATGAGACTAAAATAATAGATTAATAATAAAAATATAAATAATAAATAAATAAAAATATATAAATATGAATTAAATAAATAAATAATTGCTCAAAACAATCAAATACATCAATAGATACATAAATAAATAAAAAAGTCGATAGATGAATAAGTAACTAAAGAAAGCAGCAAATAATAAAATAAATCAATACATAAATAAACACGTGAAATATAAATGAAAATAATTTATTTGAATATAAATATGAAGTATAAAGTATGAAAAGAAAGTATAAAATAAATAAAATGATTAATTTAAAAATTTATTAAAATGGGGGTTAAACTATATTCCTAATAAAATGGTTAATTGAATATTTTGGGAGTCTATATGGGATTGAACGGATGGAAGAGGAATATGTAAGTCTGAGGATTATATGGGAAGGAGTTAAAAGTCATAATAGTTCAGGTAAATTTTATTATATATATTATAAAAATGAATTGAGGGTCGAGGGTAGTGCACTGAGAGGTAAATACCTAAATTACTATTTTAGGTTGAGGTATTCGATTTTAGGGTCAACTATACTAGTGTTACAAATTAACATATTATAATATAGGCACACAATTACTAGAGAACATATACATATTTAACCAAATACATATGAAAAAATATAAGCACATATATACATATACATATACATATATGTACTTATACAACGTATACAGCCATAAACATAAAGATATACAAACAAATCTATATACATGTGCATATATACATAACAGACATATGCATATGTATATGTGCACAGATATAACAACGTCAGCAAATATATATATATATATATATATATATATATATATATATATATATATATATATATATATATATATATATGATGAGCAGGTTGATGGGCAGAAATAATAGGCCCTGAGTATTAATGCTGGATTCCCTCAGGGGTCCATCCTAGGCCCAAATCTCTTCCTGATCTACATCAATGATCTCCCAAAACACATACTTAAATCGTGCGTTGACATGTATGCTGATGACATAACCATCTATGGCAACACATCTAAAGCCGTAAATGACAAAGTTCTCGTTGATTCTCTCTCCTCTGATCTTGAGCGCGTGGTACACTGGGAGGGGTGCTGGTTGCTTTTAATGCATCTAAAACCAAGCTCTTATCTTTACGTCATCAAGGCTCTGATCCCCATCTGGCATCAATTGAAATGGTTGGCTCTCGTCTAGGGGAAGTCCCATTTTTTGATAAGCTTCTGGGCTTGGCCTTTACTCCGGACCTGGAATAGAACACGTACATCAAGTCAGTTGCCAAGGTCGCTGGAAAAATGGCAGGATCCTTCTACGGCTCCAGAAGATATCCCACTGCTGATGCAAGTCTCTATCTATACAAAGGCCAAGTACGTCCAAGGATGGAGTACTGCTGCCACATTTGGGCAGGAGCAACTAAAAACAACCTATCCTGTCTTGACAGAGTACAAAATAGGCTTCATGGCTTAGTGTGGGATGCCCTCTTCTCTTCCCTGCAACCTCTCTCTCTCTCTCTCTCTCTCTCTCTCTCTCTCTCTCTCTCTCTCTCTCAGGAGAGATGTTGCGAGCCTTTGTTTTATCGTTACTTCCATGGCAAGCGACCACTGTAAAACTTTCCCCCACTCTTTAGCTGTGGTAAAACCAAAACAAAGATTCCATGAACAAAGCTTCCTTCGTAGAAGTGCACGCCTGTGTAACTATCTTCTGTTTGCCTGTTTCCCACCTGACTACAACTTGGATGTCTTCAAGTCCAACATAAACAAATTCCTGACAAACCGCCCCCTTAAGTAAGACACTTTATCAAATCTCCAAAACTAACGATTACTACCATTCTATCCCATTGATTACTGTACACGCAATAACCCTTATCCCTGAGTGGTTTCCAGGCCTTGATAAGTGGTGACTACCTTGTAAACATATATATATGATGATTTGCAACGTTTTGTCAGACGAGTGCCACTCCCTCAGACACTTAAATTCATGAACCCCCAAATGTTTTTTGGTCCTACTTGTGAATTCACACGCTCAAGAAGGCATGACACTGAAGACGGTCACTGAGATAAATTATTACATGCTTCCAGCATTTCAAGTCTCCATGCGTCACAACTTTTCCATCGTCACAGGACAATTTTAATAGACAAATGCCTGAGGGAGTATCTATACATAGATGATGTTACAGAGTCTTAGCTTTGTACGACAGCTAAGTCTCTCTCTCTCTCGGTTAAAAATGTTGAGATCCAGCAACAAGCAAGAGCAAGATAGCCAGCAACAAGTTAAACTGCAGACCAGCTTAATGCAGGTACTGGTCTCCCACTTTATGGTTTTTTAAATCAGATTTACTTCTAGAAAGTTCGCCACGGCTACCGGGAGCCCTCTCCATCTCAACACACACATGCATACACACAAACACACACGGTGCTAGTTGGCTGTTGACCCTGAAAAAGAGTTCATTCACCTTTGGAAGGTCTTGTTCTTAATTATTCAGGGAGACTAGCCACCCTCCTCACCAAACAAGTCTGTTGAGGGGGAACCATTTTTGTCGCCAGTAACCCGACCATGAGGCATGTAGTACTGGGTTTCATGGTACCAGTAGCATATGACATGATCTGACATATATATATATATATATATATATATATATATATATATATATATATATATATATATATATAAGGGGCGTGTATATGGGGGTGGGGCACTTAATAGTATTAGTGAATGAGGAGATGGAGAATTTAATTATATTCAGGACAGAAATTAAGATTATAATTGATGAGATAAATTTAACTAAATGGAACAACAGACATATAATAGTGGATAATTTTATGGTGGATGAATAGGGTTAAATGGGATTAAAATTAAATTTAAGATGTGATATTACAAAACTGAGCATATAGAAAACAAGAAAGTGACAAATGAAAAGGTTGAGCTTAAACGTTTTATTTAAAGTTTAAACGATCATGAAATGAACTGTTTGGTCTGCCAGGATAATTTGCTGGCGACGGTGGGGCGTCGGTAGGTATGCTGGTCGGGTGTTGATATGAACTTGGCGACTACCTTAAGTTATCGTCAGGGTAAGGTGGGGGCGATGCAATGAACGTGGCTTAGTAGCGATCCTTAATATTTAGTGTCGCTGTTTACTGGCGAGCTGTGGTGATCTGGTGGTGCGGGTGGCGGAAGAGAAGTAGTCAAGAATCACGAGTGAGATAGCGGCAGCGCGGTGGCAGCGGCTGTGACGCAGGAATTTCAATAGCTGGTGTCGCTGGCGAAGAGTTAACTGCTGCTGACAGAGCAAGATTCAAAGCTTGCCACATAGGGGCCAATCTGCCGGTTTGTCCAATACGCTGTCATTTTTATACTCGCGATGCGGACATAGTAGTAAACACAAGGTGGCTTTAATCACTGGTCAGCATTTTTGCTTTTTATTTGTATTTTTTTGTGTTTTAATGCGTTGTAAAGAGTCATCTGTTTGTTGTTTGTATACATGTGTTACATCGATTTAAAGCTAAGAAAGTTGTTAATGCGTTTTAGTAGGTGTTGTGCTGTTGCAGTGTTTCATGAAATAATTATTCATGTTTATATGCTGCCGGAGTTACGTCTGCAACGAACTTTGTGCCTTATATTTTGGATTTTTCTTTTGATGTACGTCTTCCTCTGTCGGTTTTCTTTGTTGAAGTGAGGTGTGAGTTATTCCGTTGATGTGTGTACATAAAAGAAATGGGATTTTATGTTGTTGTGTTTAGTGTGTTCATTTGCGTTGCCTCGACGAACTGGCTTTGTCTTAGTGTCTTCATTATTATCACTGTCGCTGCTCCTGCTGATTTCTGGTTTATTAATATAAATATGAAGGGATATGCAAATATAACAATGCCCCCCTATCCAAATCATATTTACATGAAAAAGTCTCCGAAATGCGCGGGGAGTTGTCCCCTTGTCGTTCTTGCTGTGATGTTTGATAGGAAGGTGAAGTAGGCGTGGGTCTATGCGTCGGATATGATGTGTCTACGTTGTGCTGCCTGTTACTGCGGATGTAGATTAATCAGTAGATCAATGAAAGAATGTTAAATGACAAAAAAATGTTACACGAAAAAAAAAAACAAAGAAATTTGTTTTTCCTTATTTTACGTAATTAGTCAGCGTCAGAATGATTAAAATTTTCGAAGGAAATTTTCAAGTATTTAAACCGTCAATTTCTTGCTATGATTAAATTTTAATTAATATTTTTATTTGCTATTCTGTAGTTTCATTTTGCAAGGTATAATTTGGGGCGTATAATAATTAACGTACACAAAACAACGAAAATAGAAAACGTTTTTGAAGGAGATTTTGAAGTATTTAAACCGTCAATGTAATTTTTTTAACGAAAATCAAAAATTAAAAAATTAAGAAATTTGTTTTTGTTTATTTTAGGTAATCAGTCATTTCTGTCTTTGATTAAAGTTTTTTATTTTATTATTTTTTTCTTAAATAAGGGAAGCGTTTTTCTTTGGCTAATTGGACTCCAACTTCTTGATTAATTAAGAAGTTTATTTTTTGTGGATTAATTAACATTGTTTCATTGTAACAGGTTTTTTACTTTTGTTTTGTGTTAATTAATAAGTTTATTTTGTTACTTGACATTGTTATATTTCAAGTTTGTTGATTAACTTAACTAACTTGTTTCCTTTTCGTAAACTGCTTCAGCAATTTCCGGAACTCGGCTACAGTAATCGTGTAATCATCTTTTTTTTAGCATTCTTTCGTAGTTCTACTGATTATTTCAGCGTCCCAAATTATATCTTGCAAAATTGTCCTTATTTTTTTTGTTATGTTTATGCTGGTTATCTCTCTTTGATTTAATGATCCTGTGCCGAAACTTTGCTGTGCGCAATAAAAAAAATAGAAATATTTAAACAAGTTTTTTTAAATATTTTTTGTAAAATATTAATTAAATATTTTTTTATTTTATGGATTATGACTTTAATAAAAGTAGAGTTGAACTTATTTTCTACTTTGCCGAGATCAACTGCAAGACTGCATATATATATATATATATATATATATATATATATATATATATATATATATATATATATATATATAGGAGAACATATATATATATATATATATATATATATAGGAGAACATATATATATATATATATATATATATATATAGGAGAATATATATATATATATATATATATATATACATATATATAATGGATCGTTTATTCAATAATGGAATACAGGCAAAATTTGGGGGATAAAAGGGACTCTTTATGCCAGGGCATTTTGAAGCCTAATGCTTCTCATCAGAAGAGTAGATAAGGTGCTAGGTAGCATGGGGAGGATGCGGCTTCTAGTGTAAGGTTCATTAGGGATGAAAATGATTAAGAGAAATTATAGAATGTTGGGGGAAGCGTTATTGAGAAGCATTAGGCTTCGAAATGCCCTGGCATAAAGAGTCCCTTCTGAAACATTATGTAAAAGAATACCAGAACATGAGATTCATTTATGAAAAGCGGAGTACGGTCTCCATTTTTTATTGAGCTCCAGTTCCGTGTCAAACGGAAGTGAAGGTATATCCGAGACTTCTTTACTGAAGAGTGCTTTTAGGGGAGGTAATGGTTCATACTATCACACCTTATATCCCCCAAATTTTGCCTGTATTCCATTATTCAATAAATGATCCATTTTATATTTACCAATATATAGTTTTGTGTCTTCATTTCATACTCTTGTTGTCCTATTGTATAAGCTTTTGTGGAATTGAACTTTCTCTTTTCCTTTTACATTAAGCCACACACACACACACACACACACACACACACACACACACACACACACACACACACACACACACACACACACACATATATATTATTTTTAAAAGATAATATATGTATATATTATTGTTAAAAGATAATATATATTATTTTTAAAAGATAATTAATATATATATATATATATATATATATATATATATATATATATATATATATATATATATATATATATATATTATTTTTAAAAGATATACACCGCTCCCCATGTCGGGGTACCAAATTAGTTAAAGGGAAAATTATTCCCGACTCGCATATACAAAAATGCACTTTCGTAAATAATTGAATTCATTTAAAACATATCGCGAAAACCAAAACAAACAACATCTCTCTCTCTCTCTCTCTCTCTCTCTCTCTCTCTCTCTCTCTATATATATATATATATATATATATATATATATATATATATATATATATATATATATATATATATATGGGTAAAAATGAAGGATTCATTTTTTGTAGGTTTCTGATTACTTTTTGATTGTATTTGAAAGATTAAAAACTAAAGTAAATTTCCTAAAGGAAAAAAAAATATTTATACACGTGAAAAAAAAGTTATGAAAAATGTTTTCATGGTGAGCTAACCAATTCAGCTAAATTTTGAAGTTAAATAAATTCATTGTAAAAATCCTTTAAAAGATAAATATTATTTTTCTGGGTCTATTTCAAAGATAATTAGTAAATTCCTAAAATATTCAATTAAATTTAAAAAAAAACAAAACAAAAAAAAAAACAAAACAAAGCAAAACAAACACCTTGCTTGTGCAAAAAATAACTAAAAAATCCAGTAATTCTACCGTTCGCCCAAAACGCAAAGGGATGTCAGATTTCTTTTTTTCTCTCCAGACGTGCATCCGTACATTCCTATTCTGAACGTTTGTATCAATTTTTATCATTTTTTAATTTAATTATTTTGTATGATCCTGTTTTTAAATATTTTTTTAAATTATTGTTCGAGATTATATAAAACGTTTGTTACACCGAAAATTTCACATTCTTGCAAGCAAAAAATTATTAAAATCTTGCATATAAAATTATGCGCAATCTGTAATTTAAAAAAAAATAGTAGAAATATTTTTGCTCTTATAATTTTTTACGTGCAAATATGAAATACACAATGCTCAATTCAATAGTAATATCGGTAATTCGAGAAATTCCTTTTTCTTCAAGTTATGAATTCGATATAACTTGAAGAAAAAGGAATTTCTCGAATTACCGATATTTTATATCAATGCATTATTTTGTTTAAAAATATACTTTTAATAAAGTAATGGTTTTCAGTAGTAGGATTTAGAGGTTTTTTTGTAATGCTCCTGTAAAAATTATTTTATTTATTTATGTTACAAATTACGATGTATATATATATATATATATATATATATATATATATATATATATATATATATATATATATATATATATATATATATATATATATAAAGCAAAAACAAATTCTTCCCTTTTTTATTTACTACTGAAAACCATTACTTTATTAAAAGTATATTTTTAAACAAAATAATGCATTTCCACTAAGAGTTAAATAAAAATAATTCGTCATTATATTCCGCGATCATTATTTGATAAATACTGAAAATTTTATTAAAATTGCTTTATTTCCCGATTTTTGGTGGATTTTTAAGTAAAAGAAAGGGTCAAAATGCTTATACATTTTGAGCATCGGCGTTCATTTTGTCCTTACCTATTAATACAGGAATATTTTTAAGTGAAACTAAATTTCGAAATTGAATAAATTAAAATTAGTTTACTTAACAAAACACTAAAGTTAAATTCCAAGATTAACTCTTAAAACCTCTTTTCAATTAAAATATAAATAAATTACAATAAATAATTATAATAGTGTTTTCTTTTTTCAATAGTTGTCTATTTTGTATGTATTATGTCCCTTAGTTTAGTCCTTTCAATTGTTATCTCCCTTGGCCGGACATTTTTCTTGCAGAGTTTCTTCTGACTCGACACCGGTAGATTGACCGGTGTTTTCTTTTCTAATTGTAATCAGGAGCCTTTCTAGATGTTTCTGTCTTTTATCTTCTGTTGTCCTTCGCCGTTTTAAGACATCTCCGGTAAGAAACATTATATATCTCCTTCTTTTTAATATTTTTAACGTTATTTTTTTTTATATTATTTCATCTTAACTACAAACTTTGTTTATTTTCTTTACCCACATGTCCAACTCCCTTACTTCTAGTCGTGTTGTTCCTTACGCATACGACTCCCCATTCAGCCTTTTATAATTTTTCGATTCTTATCTTTTCTCTTTGTGTTCTCAACAATGTTTTTGTTGGTTTGTTTGTTTTTTCTTTCAGTTTTTACCATATCTACTCTCAATATGCGTGTGTTCATTAATAGTGTTAAAAATATAAACAAATCGAACTTACTAGGGGAGATAATAATTTCCGGTGAATGCCTGAAAAATATCCAGTAAATAAAACGTCGTTTAGTAAATCGTTATTTGTATTTTAAACTAAATATTTTATCGTGGTTTATTTATTTATTTTTTTTTTCATTTCATTTAACTTAGTATGAAAATGGATAATAAACTTTAAAATATCAATTATTGAATGGATTTTATTATTTCCTTTTCTTTAAACACTCAGTTTTATTTTTATGGACACATGTGTCCAGTTACACCGATATGATGACTAAAATCATAAATTATTGTCTTTTTAAATTAAAAATAACGAATGAATTGTAGATGTTAACAATTTAAAATATTTTTAATATTTCAGAAACATTAGGATAAGCAGTATTCATTGAATATTTTTACCAAAAATAATATAATTCAGAAATACAACTCAAAATCAAGTTTTCTTAAGGAATACAAAAGAGAGAAAAATAATAAGCTTTAAAAACTTTTTATGTTTTTTCTCATCTTTTGCACGTCACACACACACACACACATATACACACATACACACACACATATATATATACACACATACATATATATATATATATATATATATATATATATATATATGTTTTTGAGCATAAACACGAGCATAAAAAGAATCTAACCTTATTGTTTCTTTTTTCGTTTTCCTCAACTTAACATGACCTTTCTTTATCATCTGTGATCAGTTAATTCAGGCTTATTTATTCTTTGTTAGAATAACTAGTCAACAAACGGCACCCAATTGAGTTGTTGTGCAGTGGATTTTTCGTCAGCAAGAAAAACAATTGTACATTTCATTTTGTATAAAAATATCACACCTTTTATGTTTCTGTTTCATTACTGTGTCTTAAAGAGTGTGGACCAGGAGATGGGTAGATGGAGCCATGCTTGTGACATTTTGATTGACGACTGAATGTAGACCTCTCTCGCCTTTTTTCTCTGGATTATATATGTGACCTGCATTTTGCAGTGTCATTTATCTTTAACAGCTGTGCATGTCAAAAAGTTAACCTTTCACCACTGACAATACCAATTCTGAAACCTGACCCCATCGTTCAGTGCATTTGCTAGCAACTGTCATGCGTGTGTGCACTCTTGTTGTTTTTACTTTCCAAGTCATGTGATGCCACATAGGGTTAACATCATTAAAAGACTCTCATAACACAACAATAATAATATATAATATCTTTAAATATGTAACCAGTATCAAGACTGATGCCACATAGGGTTAACATTATTAAACGACTCTCATAAAACAACAACAATAATATATAATATCTTTAAATATGTAACCAGTATGAAAACTTCAATTCTCACAATGTATATTATGTAAAGAAAGTAACAATCTGTTTCCTACAACACTGAACAAAACTGTTATGTTATGTGGATAACAGTTTGTACACCATACATGAAGGACTTGTCAGAAAAAAATTGAAAGAATCTGTAATCTGGGCATGTAAAGCTGCTTATGGAAAAAAAAGCTGTCACATCTAGAAAGATTTAAAGATCAGTTACGGTGGAATATATATGCATGGAAAAGTGAAACCATCTACCTTTATGGGATGAAGTAAAAATTATAGATGGAGAAGAACAGTGAATACTAAGCTGGCTTTAGAAAACAGTGCATAAATATAATAATAAATAGTGATAACATCTAATAACAAATTCCTAAAATTCCAACTAGGATTGTCTGCTAGAACCTATAGAAACAAAAATGTTCCTAAATTTCATAATAAGATTGTCTGCAAGGACTCATGGTGCTGTGGTTAGAGTACTTGGTAAAATTCAGTTGTAAGTTACATACACCTAAATGTTGAAGTTTCAATCCTCAGTGAAATTTTAAATAGAATTTCAAATTATGTAGGACTTGTGTTTTAGTAAATGAGAGTAATATTCTCGTGTTGTTAGCGATGCCAAAACAACAAACTCTTCCAAATTATACTTATACTTAAAAAACCCTACTAAATCCCAGAAATTGATGCAAAGAAGAAGTAGTCTTATCACGTATCTACATAGGACACACATACATAACACTACTCCTACATACTAAAAAGTGAAGAACCTCTCAAATGTATACCATGTCACAAACCTTATAGAGTGAAACACTTTTTACTTGACTGCTATGACCTCACACAATTCCGGAAACACTGATACAAAACCACAAACTTTAAATAACTCTTTGAAAAAGAAACCCCTAAACCATTCTAAATTTACTAAAAAGAGCAAACGCTTACGATAAAATATAAATAGCATCAAATACACAACTATTCCAAAACATTACTCGAATATACCCGGAGAAAATCGACTCTGAAATTATCAAAAATTTTAAACATTATATACAGCATTACATGACCCAAAGAAGCCACCTCTAAAACCATTCTAAATTTTCTAAAAAAAAACAAAAAAACTTTACCATAAAATATAAATGCCATCAAATAATAAGCTATTCTAAAACATTACCCAAATATTAAGCGATTTGTGTAGACATATTTTATTGCCTGTTTAATAATCCCATTTTTCGTTCTTATGAATGATTGTGATTAAGATTTTTTTATTTTCATAATTTATAGTTTATACAACTTTTTTAATATAACCTCATATACATTCATTCATACCTGAATATACAATTTGAAAGGATTTATTGGATAAATTAGTAACATCAAATAAAGATTAAGTTATTTAATATCTTGTTCTTTTTTTTTTTCTTTTTTTTTTTTCTTTTTTTTTTTTTGCATAAGTCCATCCATGATTTTAAATAGGTGATACTGTCTTACAAACTAATAAGTACATTATTATATACTCCTTTATTTTTCTCATCTATATTTATATAAACTTTAGTAGATATTTCTATGTATGGGATTCACTTTTAAACTAATCAATCATTATGGGATTTGAAACATATTGAATCTTAAGGGTTTAATTTGGTTTTATGCCAAGCATATGTGAAGTCTTTTGTAAAATTTTAGCAATAGTTATTAAACATTATTGATAAATATTCCCCAAATTTTATTAGGAATATTTAAGGGATTGTAAGAAGGTATACTTTGGGCACAAAGATTCCTTGAATTTCAATTTCTTAAAACTCCTTAAACTTCAGACTTAATTTTAAAAATTGACTTCGGAAATAAAACAAAATTAAAAATAATATATACTGTATCAAATGACGCAAAACATGTCGATATGCTGGTTAAACAAATAAACATCAGAATTTTGTATTGATTTGTGTGTTCAAGAGAAAGATTCTCATGTACGACAAAATACACCGGAATAAATTAAAGGTAACATAGAAACGTTGTGAAAATAACACCTCAAATGAGAACAATATTCTGAAGAATCCAAATAATATGAATAATCAATACTCATCTCAAAAATGAATGTAAAGATTTTTAGTTGAATACTTTAAAATAGAAACAAATTATTTTAACAAACCAGTATTGATTAAAACTATACTTATTTTATTTTGAATTTCATTAATAATAAATTTGTATGTATAAAAATTAATATAATAAATTCAATTTTAATGAATAAAATGTATTTTTTTTAATGTATTTTATTATTTCCAGAATTTGCAACAATAAAAAGAAATCCAGAAGAAGGACCCAACATCATTGGTGATGTAAATAAGTTTATAATAATATAATTTCTTCATATAAACTTTCTAAAGTTGAAATTTATTGCCCTATCTCATCATACTATCCATTACATATAATTTTTGTGGAATTAAATGCGAGCAAACATGGGAGACAAACCTCACTCTTGTGAAGTATGTGGTTATTCATTTGCATGGAAGTCACATTTGTTGTGTCATATGAAAACACATACGGGAGAGAAACCACATTCTTGTGAAATATGTGGTTCTTCCTTTGGAGTCAAGTCAGCTTTGTTGCGTCATATGAAAACACATACAGGAGAGAAACCACATTCTTGTAAAGTATGTGGTTCTTCATTTGCACGGAAGTCGCATTTGTTGCGTCATATGGAAACACATACGGGAGAGAAACCTTATTCTTGTGAAATATGTGGTTCATTTTTTGTATGGGAGTCAAATTTGTTAAGGCATATAAAAACACATACGGGAGAGAAACCACATTTTTGTGAAGTATGTGGTTTCTCTTTTGCACGGAAGTCAAATTTGTTGCGTCATATGAAAACACATACAGGAGACAAACCACATTCATGTGAAATATGTGGTTCTTCTTTTGCAGAGAAGTCAACTTTGTTAAGTCATATTAAAACACATACAGGAGACAAACCATATTCTTGTGAAGTATGTGGTTTTTCTTTTGCACTGAAGTTATATTTGTTGAGTCATATGAAAACACATACGGGAGAGAAACCATATTCTTGTGATGTATGTGATGCTTCTTTTGCACAGAAGTCAAATTTGTCGGGTCATATGAAAACACATACGGGAGAGAAACCACATTTTTGTGAAGTATGTGGTTCGTCTTTTGCATGGAAGTCAAGTTTGTTGAGTCATATGAAAACACATACGGGAGACAAACCACATTCTTGTAAAGTATGTGGTTCTTCTTTTGCATGGAAGTCAAGTTTTTTGTGTCATAGGAAAACGCATACGGGAGAGAAACCACATTCTTGTGAAGTATGCTGTTCTTCTTTTGCACAGAAGTCACATTTGTTGCGTCATCTGAAAACACATACCAAAAGCCTGGCATAGTGAATTGGGACTAAAAGGAGAATGAGGCAACCCTAGTTGAAGTAAGCGTCCTTAATGATGCTGGCCTTTACAGAGCAGAGAAGGAGAAAATAAAATACCATGGACTTATGTAAGACATGAAAAGAAACTTGAATCCTAAGAAGGTATCACTCATACCAGTCATTATAGGAGCAACCGGGCTTATGACAAACTATTTCAAAAACTATCTAGCGAACATACCCAGTGATCCAAGGGCAAAGAAATACAAAAAATAGCACTTAAAGGAACGGTTAAAATCTTAAACAGATCTCGGTTGGAGTAACTAAACGTATGGGAGAATGTTTAGCATCCGGTAGAATGCCCCATTCCCCAGGAAAAACAAAGTGATAAGAAAATTAAAACAAAAGAGATAAAACACATTCTTGTGAAGTACCTGGTTCCTCTGGACAGAAGTCAGATTTATTCCGTCATATATGGGAAACAATATCTGATGATCTTCCAAAATACATACCTCAAAATTGTATATCAGCATCATGAAATAAGAACCAGTAGGACAACCTCAGTCACATAGTCAGCCAACTATTTTGCACAAGACCATCTTACAAATATGACAGAATCAGAAAATAAGTCAGCCAAATATTTTGCACAAGACCATCTTACAAATATGACAGAATCAGAAAATAAGTCAGCCAAATATTTTGCACAAGACCATCTTACAAATATGACAGAATCAGAAAATAAGTCAGCCAAATATTTTGCACAAGACCATCTTACAAATATGACAGAATCAGAAAATAAGTCAGCCAAATATTTTGCACAAGACCATCTTACAAATATGACAGAATCAGAAAATAAGTCAGCCAAATATTTTGCACAAGACCATCTTACAAATATGACAGAATCAGAAAATAAGTCAGCCAAATATTTTGCACAAGACCATCTTACAAATATGACAGAATCAGAAAATAAGTCAGCCAAATATTTTGCACAAGACCATCTTACAAAAATGACAGAATCAGAAAATAAGTCAGCCAAATATTTTGCACAAGACCATCTTACAAAAATGACAGAATCAGAAAATAAGTCAGCCAAATATTTTGCACAAGACCATATTACAAATATGACAGAATCAGAAAATAAGTCAGCCAAATATTTTGCACAAGACCATCTTACAAATATGACAGAATCAGAAAATAAGTCAGCCAAATATTTTGCACAAGACCATCTTACAAATATGACAGAATCAGAAAATAAGTCAGCCAAATATTTTGCACAAGACCATCTTACAAATATGACAGAATCAGAAAATAAGTAAGCCAAATATTTTGCACAAGACCATCTTACAAATATGACAGAATCAGAAAATAAGTCAGCCAAATATTTTGCACAAGACTATCTTACAAAAATGACAGAATCAGAAAATAAGTCAGCCAAATATTTTGCACAAGACCATATTACAAATATGACAGAATCAGAAAATAAGTCAGCCAAATATTTTGCACAAGACCATATTACAAATATGACAGAATCAGAAAATAAGTAAGCCAAATATTTTGCACAAGACCATCTTACAAAAATGACAGAATCAGAAAATAAGTCAGCCAAATATTTTGCACAAGACCATCTTACAAATATGACAGAATCAGAAAATAAGTCAGCCAAATATTTTGCACAAGACCATCTTACAAATATGACAGAATCAGAAAATAAGTCAGCCAAATATTTTGCACAAGACTATCTTACAAAAATGACAGAATCAGAAAATAAGTCAGCCAAATATTTTGCACAAGACCATATTACAAATATGACAGAATCAGAAAATAAGTCAGCCAAATATTTTGCACAAGACCATCTTACAAATATGACAGAATCAGAAAATAAGTCAGCCAAATATTTTGCACAAGACCATCTTACAAATATGACAGAATCAGAAAATAAGTAAGCCAAATATTTTGCACAAGACCATCTTACAAATATGACAGAATCAGAAAATAAGTCAGCCAAATATTTTGCACAAGACCATCTTACAAATATGACAGAATCAGAAAATAAGTCAGCCAAATATTTTGCACAAGACCATCTTACAAATATGACAGAATCAGAAAATAAGTCAGCCAAATATTTTGCACAAGACTATCTTACAAAAATGACAGAATCAGAAAATAAGTCAGCCAAATATTTTGCACAAGACCATATTACAAATATGACAGAATCAGAAAATAAGTCAGCCAAATATTTTGCACAAGACCATATTACAAATATGACAGAATCAGAAAATAAGTAAGCCAAATATTTTGCACAAGACCATCTTACAAATATGACAGAATCAGAAAATAAGTCAGCCAAATATTTTGCACAAGACCATCTTACAAATATGACAGAATCAGAAAATAAGTAAGCCAAATATTTTGCACAAGACCATCTTACAAATATGACAGAATCAGAAAATAAGTAAGCCAAATATTTTGCACAAGACCATCTTACAAATATGACAGAATCAGAAAATAAGTTTGCCAAATATTTTGCACAAGACCATCTTACAAATATGACAGAATCAGAAAATAAGTCAGCCAAATATTTTGCACAAGACCATCTTACAAATATGACAGAATCAGAAAATAAGTCAGCCAAATATTTTGCACAAGACCATCTTACAAATATGACAGAATCAGAAAATAAGTCAGCCAAATATTTTGCACAAGACCATCTTACAAATATGACAGAATCAGAAAATAAGTAAGCCAAATATTTTGCACAAGACCATCTTACAAATATGACAGAATCAGAAAATAAGTCAGCCAAATATTTTGCACAAGACCATCTTACAAATATGACAGAATCAGAAAATAAGTCAGCCAAATATTTTGCACAAGACCATCTTACAAATATGACAGAATCAGAAAATAAGTCAGCCAAATATTTTGCACAAGACCATCTTACAAATATGACAGAATCAGAAAATAAGTCAGCCAAATATTTTGCACAAGACCATCTTACAAATATGACAGAATCAGAAAATAAGTCAGCCAAATATTTTGCACAAGACCATATTACAAATATGACAGAATCAGAAAATAAGTTTGCTCCGGAAATCACCAAAACGAGGCTTTAAAAATGCTCCAGAACTTTCATTACAGAAAATTGGACAAATGAGCCGAACAATAGCATAAGAAATATATTCTGGATTTATTCAACCAGGATAGCACCACCATTATCACGACAGAATCATAATTATAAATAAACTATAATGACATCTCACGATCAAAGTTTTATGTCTAATGCTTCTAATAAGATGAATGATCTCAGCATGACAAGTTTAGTTTGTGCAAAAGAAAAGTTAGTTTTAGCAATTTGACATTTGCTAGAGGATGGCTACTATACAATGAAATACAATAGATTGTGTAAATATATTCACATCATCTGTAAAATGTTGAATATTGAATGCTGCAGCAAGTCCTGGGAACAATAGTTGGACTATTCATACACAATCGACTATGACTATGATTTCTACTGCTACGTGCTTAGAAAATGGAGTTATTAAAGCTGACATAAAAAATGAGACTAGAAGGAGAAAGAATCAATCTTAGAAGTTAATGAGAAAAAATAACGAAATACCAGTGTTATATGTACAATATAGAAAAGAAACTGTAATCTTTGGAAAATCTCTATTTCAGTAATTATAGGAGGAACTTAAATCAGACAAAATAATTTTAAAAACTACCTAGCGAATATACCTGGTGAACCAAGTGCAAGAGAGATTTGCATAGAAGGAACATTTGTTGTGTCATATGCAAAAATATACTGAATACAAAAGAACTTGAACAGAACATACAAATATCTATGTATCTCTTATAGAGTTCAAGTGTGAGACCAGGTAAGGGGCCCTTTGGTTTCTGAGTACTTCGATTTATCAGGATAATTGAATACTCCGTTTTTAAAACTTCCAATTCTAAAATTCAACATTCTGATATCAAAACATGCAAATCCAAAACTTACACTTTGTTTTCAAAACGTCCAAATCTCCAATACACCGTGTTGTCAAACCTGTTAACTCCACAACTCCACATTTTGTTATCAAAACTATTAAATCCATAACTCGACATTTTGTTGTCAAAAGTCCAACTCCAAAACTGAACACTTTTCAAGTTCACTTACACATGCATACATACGTAGCACATTTTCTTTTAACTCGTCCTCTATTCGCTACATATCTTTTTTCAATTCACCTGTTTCTTTTGCATAGAAATGGCGACATGTGCATCGCTGTCATGACCGTTACCCATAAAACCAATTAATTAAAACGATGTTAGTCTTTCTTTCTATTTTTTCTTACACAACCGACCCTTTGAACCACGTACACATGCTAGCTACAGAAGTTGCGATTTTCCCTACAAAGTAAAATAAGAAAAACTAAAAAGCCACATGACGAGAGAAAATAATATCATTGATGATGTTAATAATTTTCTTTAAATAAACAATTTTTTTATTCTCATATAAATCTTTACAATGACAGAACATACAACTTTTATGCCGAGGTCACGTCTTAACGGTTTTTATGAAATCAGTTTTAGACAAACATGTGAACAACCATTTTAGTCCTTCTTTCTATATTTTTGTTACACAACCGACCCCTTGAAGCACGCACACATGCTAGCGAAGTAAGTTTCGATTTTCCCTACAAAGTAAAATAAGAAAAACTGAAAATATTTTTGTAATGAAGCTCTTCTATTTATATGCAAACATTTGTATTGTTTTTAGATTTTGTTCCATTAACAAATGATAAAATTTTGAAAAAGTTAAAAACTATATTTTGGTATTTTTGTTATATGTGTGTATGTTTGTATTCCTGCTATATGTGTGTGTTGGTATTTTTGTTATATCCGTGTGTATGTGTGTGTATTCTTGTTATATGTGTGTGTTGGTATTATTGTGTGAAAAATTGGGTTACTTTCTCATGCAAAAACGATAGAAATTAATATGATACTTTGATATGTTAATAATTTACTTTTCAAAACAAAGTTTTTATTCTTGAGTAAAACTTTAAACAAAAAAAGAACATATTGCCTTTATGCTGAGTTCACATTTTAACAGTTTTTTTGTTATTATTTAAAAAATGTAATACATCTCAATGAAATTATTTTATATCAAATATTTATGTCTAAATATTTACTTAGGGTTTATTGTGCATGATTTTTAAATACGAGGAATCTCCAATAAGTAATGACCTTGATTTACTTCCATTTGTCTGATCTAGTAGAAATGTTGAATATGCAATGATTTATATCTCTGTGGTTAGAAGCAAGAAAGAGAAGTATTACCGAGTAACAGGTGAAGAAAAGGAAGAACAAACATGGCGGCCAGCATTTTTATTTCGTCCGTTCTCGCATAATCTCATGTGTGCGTGAAGATGGAACCTATAAAACGATGTTCATTTCTGGGTGCTGGGAGATGATTCCCGATCAGCCAAGAGAGAGGAGACAGAGGACTGTATCAATAATCTTTCTTGAACATTCCGTTTGTGTATTTGAGGTGACCCCCCCCCATTTTACGTCAATCTCTATCGGTCATGTGGCAAATTACAACTCTGAACTAATTGTTTTCCTGATTTACAAGTGTTTGAAATTAGTTAAGTGATCAATTGTCTTATATGAAATCATGCCCACCACAGAAAACTTTTGATTAAACTGACAAGAAATGATGTCACATCATATTATTCTTGTAAAACGTTGTCATTGTGAATTTCAATGTCATAAAATATGTAGAAGCAGCACATAGACTAGATCTGGTTGCCCTCCATCTGTCATTGATGAAGCAACTGTCAGCCACGGGAAGGTTTCTTTTTTGACGATCCATGCTTGACTATTCGCCAAATCGCCTAAAAAGTCAGGATAAGTGCAGGGTCTGTGGAAATTATCTGATGGATTTCTAGCTTGCTCACAACTTTCCAGAAGCAAAAACCGCGTCGATTACCATATTGTACCGAAGCAATATTCACTCTAAGTGTGTTAAACCGGTATCCACATTTACAGGAGTTTAGTATGCTTCAGTTTTCAGGAAATATATGTAAACTATAAAAATGAAGAGGTTGGGCCCGATCAGCAAATATCCCCCTGCAAAATATCACACCGATGCAAAACACACATCGTTCAAGATCAGAAGCGCAGACGTCTATGAAATCCCCTGCCATGCACTTACTCTGCATCACCTTGTAACATCCGATTTTCATATCTTGAAGCGAGAAAAATTTTTTGAAAGGAAAGCGTTTTCCAGATTATGCAGTTTGATTTCTAATTTTTTGCATCTTCTACAAAAACTATCTGTAGAGTACTTCTACTCAGTTACTTACAACTGTCCTCATGTCTAAATCATTTAAGCCTGTCCACCCAAGTCACCAGCCATATAACATTTGGTGTTGAATCATTTTTAAACTCTTGTTAAAGTAGCGAAAACATGAAATAAAATTAATAAAATGTTAAAATAGACATTTTCATTCTTTTAACTAAAGTTAACAAAATTGTTTTTTTTTCAACGATTATTCCTAGATTAGTTGAGGAACAATACATTGTGGCGTACATATTTATTATAAAGGAAATAAATTAAACAATGAATATTACGATCACTAGTTAGCAAGTGTTAATTAAACATAAACAGAATTAGATATGTATAAGTCAATATGTTCATAATATGAATAATATGCAAATGTAAGTAATATATGTATGTGAGTGTATGGCTCTGTGTATGTGTGTTGATTACCTTGTTTTTTTAGTTCGTGTATAGCTGTGTGTTGCAATTTGTTTCTGTTTCCCAGACTCTTGCTAATGTGTAAGAATATGTGCATGAGATGAAGGCATGAGAGTTATTGAAGATTCATTTTCGCCTAAAAAGCAGGAGAAATTTGCAGGCTTGGTTAATTTAATTTGATGTAACTTTTAAATGTTCAAAAAAGTTTGCAAATGGTCTTTTCATAAACGGGTGTTTTTTCTCACTTACGTTTTTGCCTTCAAGCGATAAAGATTTTTATTTTATAGTCGATTTGATTATTGTGCCTGACTTGCCGTCATCTTCCCGTGATTGTTAACCTCTTACCCTCAATATAACTTAACCTAATTAAACTCTCTTCTATACACAAACATTTAAGATACTTCTTTGCCATATCATGTGACAATTGCATTTCTTATGCGTTTATATAAGGCACGAAAATTTCAATCCCGCCATCTGCAGCACGGCGTATTTTGTTTGTAGACGTGTTATCCTGACATGTACACGTCTAACTTTTTCTAATTTTTTTTTACTAATTAACAAAATTGCTGTGGAGGTACGATTCTAATATATAAACATTAGTAATTTTTCTAGTTTGAAACAATTGTCGAAGGTTATGAATATTTTGAGTTAACATGTTCTTGTGAGAACTAACATGCTTTTTGAAATGACGATAGGAATTTATCACCACCACAAAGTATACGTAGTTATGCTAATTTTCTTCTTCAATCCTCAAATATAGCACGCCCATCATTAAATAAAATTTAATCACCCTAAAACTCTTTGGTAATAATTTTATGGTGGAATGTGATTTATTGTTTATAACTAATCTATAGTTAAAACCTTCTAGCTTTCAAAAAGGACAGAACACACACTGCACTGAAATACTACCACAAAAGTATGATTTTTTAATATGCATTCTACGGCATTAGTTAAACACAATTCTATTCAAAGTTAAGCTTTCAAATATGTCAAATTAATCCAGCTGCAAACAGCCTTCTTAGTTTTATCGCCATATTTCACGTAATAACTAATATAATATTTGGGATTTAAAATAAGTAGATAATGCCTGAGATAATGGATTAATGAAACAAAACATATACTTGACTTTGACCTTCACTAATAGCTTATTATAATTATTGCTAATACCCTGGGAGGACCTCTATGGTGGAATGCGGATGAAGCTTCCCAGATATGGTTTTCAGGTTAGCATTTGGTTGCTGAATATTAAAATCCATCTTTCCGACTTACGTGTCACATTTAATCATGTGAAATAGGATAAGATGCAGAGCTTCATTCAAATTTCACTGTCACAAGCAATTTAAATTCCATTTCATCGATGTATGCTTAGCCACACATGAGACTTAAGAGATGATGAAACATGTGTCCATGGAGATATAAGAGAATAAATACATTTGATTGAAATGGAAAGACAAAGTCCATTAAAATATAACTGCTACAAATGAATTCCTGTCTTTAATTCTAGTTATGTTTTAGTTGGAAATGTTTCTTCTCTTAATGCAATTACTTCTTTCGATTTTCTAATAATTATTTTATAATCGTATTCAATTTATATTTCGATTTATGCGTTTAGAACTGCCAATTTCCCACAATTATGTTGTCATAGCCTGGGTGGTGCTGTTGGCACTCACTTAAACCTGAGATGATAAGACGCAAAGATGTCCATTCTCCAATAGAAGGATGCAATACCTTGAAGTACTTGCAAAGTGTTGGCAAGACGACGTATATTTGAAAGCACACTCGTTGCCGTGAATGTCTTGTTTAAGTAGACGCTCTTGGCCTCTCATGCAAGCGGGCGAGTTTACTTCTATGGGGGTGTGACGCCAAGACGATTCCAGTCTTGTAACTGGGCGTCGTGGGTTCGATTCCGCCTTTACACGCCCTCCCCTTTCCAGGGCCACAAGATACTCGCGTTTGGTCCAATGTTTTCAGGCTCTGGACTAGTTGTGCGACGTACTCCATGTCTGTGGGAATAGGTTCCTAGGTGGTCGCATCGGTTGGTCTTCCTCAACCTCCATCATTCCAGGGGATGCTGTGTCATCCACCTCCATCTGTTCTGGTAGAGTGTCGAATGTTTCGGGCTGGTGTTGATCCGTACATGTGGAGGACCATTGTACTGGTATTTCGGGTCCTGTTAGGTTGTCTATGGTATCCAACAGTCCTGGTGATTCTTCAGTTATTAAGTGACAAGGGGTATCTACCACGGGGTTTATTCTTCAGAGGAATCTGCGATTGCAACGGGTTATCCGGTTACTCCCATCAATGCATACATTATACTGCCGATTATGCAGTATTTCCACCACCCTCCCGTCTTTGCCCATTGGCGCAGGTGTAAACCAACTTGGTTTTGAACCTGCACCGTTTCCTCAATTTTTAGTTCCTGAAGTGTGTAAAATTTTAGAGTGTATTCCCTTTCATTCCATAAGTGTCTTTTTGCCATCGGGTTTCCCTATAACGACTGATTTCTCTCCAGCGTTTAGGGATTCAATATTGGTCCTGGGCACTGAGAGATGGTCCTTTATCACGCGACCATAGAGCATCATCACTGGTGGCATGTGTAGGTCTGTCCCTGGGTGTTGTGATGAGTCATTAGAGACCTAGCTGCACGGTTATGGCATTGGCGACCGCAACTGTCCGTGCTATCGATAAGGATCCTTTTAGCCATTTTAATGGCCAATTCTGCTCTCCCGTTGCTTTGAGGGTAATATGCCGACGATGTTCATTTCCTTATGCCCCAATTATCTAGGAACCAGTTATATCACTGGAGTCAAACGGTGGTCTACCATTGGTCGACAGTTCCTCCAGGACGCCGTACATGCAGAACCAGTTTAGTAGGGCGTCACATGTGGTTTTGGCGTTCCCAGACGACATTAGAGTGACTTCTACCCATTTGGTGTATCTATCTGCATATACTACGTAATTCTTGCCTCGTGCATCGAAAAAGTCCATTATTATCTTCTGAAATGGGAACTCGGGGTTCTAGGGCGGCATTAGAGGTTCCCTAGGTTGTGACGGAGCTATTAAGTTGCATACTTTGCACTGGACCCGGGTCTGATGAATGATCGCATCCCTTGTTTGACGTTTGCCAACATTCCATTAGCGCCTTGATGCGCCGACTGGAGCGATTGCAAGTGTAATTTTCTAGGTATGAGGATTGTATTTTCCATTATCGTCACCCTTTCCAAGCAACATAACTCCCCTTTCCTATACCTAAAGCGGTGAATTGTCTACTTCAACTAGTGCGTATCGAGACTCTACGTCATTAGTAAATCGGGAGCCAGCCAGGATTAATCTCCAGTGGCCCTCATCACACTTCGGTCTGGCTTCGGTCGCACGGTTGCTTTGGTTTTCAGAAGACCCTTTTTAAATGTCCGGTCAAGACGCAATTGTGACAAGTCATTTTTTGCTGCTGAGCAGCCTCCTCGTCCTTTTGAGCTGTGACGGCGTGAGCTCTTCCCACACAATTTACAGGGTTCAGTGTCTCTCAAAATTGATACGGTCTGGTTCTCCTGAATCCGTTACCTGCGACCCGAGCATTATCTTTTTAAATTTGTGTTTCTATTAGTTTGGTGCAAAAATAATGGCATTTTTTTTACGTTCAAATGAACGTCAAAGACATTATTTTCCCACCAACCTAATATTTCACATCAAATTCTATTTGAAATTTTTATTAAAACTCCAAATAGTCCATACAATTTTATTCTACACATTCTTTACGAAAGATAACCACGTAAATTTTCAAGTTCCTTGCCGATTAATGAAATAAGTGTACTTACCTGGGTTTGTTGCTTTTTTTTCTCAATTTCCGTCGCGGCTGCATGGTTCTCTCATGTTAGTTTGAAAAGCGCCCAGTTTTCTCGATTTTTACAAAAATGGAAATGGATGACAAAGATTGTAATTCGATCGTGGGCTCAGATGAGTTAAACTCACGTACGTGCAAAATGAATATCCGATCCCTCCAAAATTCACCACAGAATTACCCATATATGTAAAACGATGTAACTTTTTTATAAATGAATATTATCAATATAACTTTTGTACCATTTAAAAGAAGGGCAAAATAAACTAGTGATAATTTTTAGAATTTTTTTTCATCGTACGAAAGTAATGAAATTACCAGACAAAAGTCGTGTTTACATAATTGGCGCTTTAAAATAATGTTCCCATGTAGTAATATAATAAGTAATTAATAGTAATAGGGCAGGTCGATTTTGGAGCCCCGGTGAGGCAATGGTGATGATAGTTGGGGTTTGATATAGAAAAGACCTACACGAAATATTTTTTCAAAATCGTTCGCTTTGCTTGAGGAAATGACTTTAAAAGTTAAAAAATTGAAGCTATTAAAAGTTTTTCGGTGAATTGTCAAGAACCTTCTGTCATCAAAACAATCCGTACGATAAAAAAATCGAATCATTATTCAGAATATGTTTTGAGTGAAGATAATGAATTAATAAAATAAATATTAAGTGTAAAGGCAAAATTATGTTTTTTTTTATGATAGCGGTCAAAGTTCGCTTTTTCATGTCAGGAATTTTTGTTTTGGTGGAAAATTTTTGATTTCACCGTCGCAAAACACGCTCGTTATTGATATTGAAAATTAACGTTTGTTTATCATTTAATTTAAAAACATTACGATTTAGGCTTCATTATTTTGAAAGAAAAAAAAACAAAAAGATTTGTTTAAAATATATATTATTATATTTCAAGTATCTGCAGTGAATTTAAATATATTTGTTTTATCTTTTTTAATTTGTTTTTCTATTAGGGTGGTGCAAAAATAATGACATTTTTTTTTCGTTCAAAAACATCATTTTTGCACCAACCTAATATTCTTTACGAAACATAACCACGTAAATTTTCAAGTTTTTCTACTTAATAAAAATATAATTAGCAGAAAATTATTATCAAATTTTTATTTCTTTTAGTTTAAGGGAGTAATTATTTTTAAGCAGTGTTTTTCTTCTAAAATTATAATATTAAAATTAGATAACACACAAAGATTAATACGAGTAAATAAGGAAACTGCTTTAAAGGTTTTTCCTTTTTTGTGCATCTATGTTATTGTGTTAAAATAACTTTATTACTTAGAAAGCCATTCTTAACATGCGGAAGATAAGAAGTTGTGTTGTAACTATTCTGTACTTTCACATAAAAATGTAATAAACAAAAATGTCATAAAAATTAAATTGAACTTGAAAATACTATTAAAAATAGCATGATAACATAGATGCACAAGCACTGGTTTTTAAAACTGTAAATACTGGTTTAAAATAGCACAGCTACAACAAGAATGAATATTTTTATAAGTAAATTCATGTTATCGAAGGAGGATCTAAAGTCTGCTAAAAATGTCTAAACTAAACACTACTATGCCTCTGATTTGGTTTTTCTCTCTCTTCAATACATTTGATGCAACTCTAAAAAGTTCTTCATTATTTCTTCTTACTAGCGCCTTTTTACATATGAAACTGGAAGATAGCTTAAAATAGTTTCCTTCAGTTATAATCATTTATTTATTTGACTTTTTTAGATTAGAATGTCAGTAAAAGCACAACGTTCAGTTTCAACTCGTGGTTCAAAATATTTGCTGACCCACCTTGTCGTTAGGAGGAAACAGCACCTCCAGATACACGACAAGTCATCCAGTTTAGTTATTTCCTCGAAAACAGTTATGCCCACTTAAACAATAGTAGGATTTCTATGTTAATTGCTACAGAATTCATTAGTATTTGGCAAGTAGTTTATCCACAATTTCCCTTGTTGGGGGAACGTTATATAGGACAGAAGGTCAATATATTTTGCTATAAGAGGGCCAAACAGATTGACAGGAAATCTCTTGCAGCAACCAAAGTGAAAAAAATAAGGAACTTCGAGACAGATTCACGTTGTGAACCAATAAAAAGATCCAAAAACAACAACTAATAAAGATGAGACTAATATTCCGAAATAAAAATAAAAATTAACATATAATGCTCATCTAAAAAATCGAAATCCAATTAAGGAATAATATATATATATATATATATATATATATATATATATATATATATATATATATATATATATATATATACACCAATCGGTACGGACCCGACTATGGAAGATCAGATAATAAAGAAACGTGGATTTATAAGATCAAAGAATCCAACCTTGATCGCCCTTCGGGGCCCGTGGCGCAGTTGATAGAGACGTTGAATCTCTACGGTTCCAGATGAACATTGTCTGAAGATAGTGGTTTCAATCCCACCCAAAGCGTGCCAGAGGTAATTGGTCAAAAATGTGGTGAGACTACAACAACTACGGATGGCAGTGATGGCTGAGAATGCAGTTAGGAGATTCGAAGTTCCAATCCATCGCGGTTACCACCTGACGAAGGCCAGAGGAAGTTGGCCGAAACGTTGTGAACCAATAAAAAGATCCAGAAACAACAACTAATAAAGATGAGACTAATAGTCTGAAATAAAAATAAAAATTAACATATAATGCTCATCAAAAAAAAAAATGAATTCCAATTGAGGAATAATATATATATTCGAGACAGATTGTTTGATATATTTTCTTGTAGCTGTAAATTTCCTGTCTTGAGATGTGATGACTTTGCAGTAAAGTGCAAGACGGTAAATTGTCAAAAAGACACATTGTCTGCACTTGTCCTGCTAACAAGGAGGTAACATTTATTCTATAAATTCACCTGCAATTATGTTCCTTTTTTGTGGAAAATAATATATTGGTATTTATTATGTAATCTGGATCTATTATTAAACATGAAAATTTTGCAATTTTCAGGTTCCACGAGAAGAACTGACATTTAGAGCAATTTTTAAATTAATTGATGGAACAACAAAAAAATTATCATCCAAATGTATACAGTTTTTTTTTATTTTTTTTATTCAATTTTCACCCCAAACAAGGCACAGTGCCACTTTGAAGCAGGGGGCTACTATTAGGGAATTAATTAGCGGGGTCATTATGAAGGCAGAAGAGTAGAAAGATGTTTGTTAACATTACACTTGAACTTCTGCATATCATTGCAGTTGGGAAAGCAGAATCCCGGAAGGGAGTTCCAAAGACCCGCAGTTCTGGGGAAGAAACTATTGGAGTAAAAGGCTTTCTTGCACCTAGGGATCTCCACTGTAAAGGGATGAGACTTAGTAGCTTGTCGGGTTTGTCGGGGGTAGTTACGTCGGGGAGGTACAAGTGTTTGCAGTTCGTCAGAGCATTCACCATTAAAGTATTTGTAGAACAGGCAGAGGGATGCAACATCTCGTCGATGGGACAGAGGTTGAAGCCCAGATGACAGTTCAGGACCTATCAGGTTTGCGACTCTTTTTTGAACCCTGTCCAGGAGCGAGAGACAAGCAGCAGATGCACCAGCCCAGATGTGACAACAGTACTCCATACATGGGCGAATGGTTGCCTTATAGAGGTATAGGATACTGGCAGGCGTAAGTAGTTTTCTAGCACGGTAAAGGGAGCCAACCTTCCTTGCAGCAGCCTTGGCAATGCTCTCAATGTATCTATTCCAGTTCATATTCCCTGTAAACGTTAGGCCGAGGAGTTTAAAAGAAGTACTTTCAGGCAATGTGTTCTTGGCCATTGCTATTGGTGGGAGAGAAGGTTTCTTGTAGTTATTGAAGGAAACAAGCTTAGTCTTAGCAGCATTGAATGAGACCAACCATTTTTGTCCCCATTCCACTACGGATTGGAGGTCATCCTCTAGTGTTTCTACCATTTTCTTGGATATGTGTTCATTTGTTTTCCCCTCATATCTGTTATAGAGAGTGGTGTCATCGGCAAATATACCCATCTCCGAAACAATATTATCAGGGAGGTCGTTTATGAATATCAGGAACAATAGAGGTCCAAGGATAGACCCCTGAGGCACTCCCGCATTTATGTCATATTGTTTGGATGTACGTCCGTCGAGGACAACTTTGATTTTTCTATTACTTAAGAAGGATTTAATTACGTTATGAATTCTTCCAGTGATTCCATATGATCTAATTTTCCTTAGAAGACCATCGTGCCATACCCTGTCAAAAGCCTTAGATATATCAAGGGCCACCGCTCTACCCTCCCCTGTTTTATCCAATGAACGGTATATACGTTCAGAAACTACAGTTAAGATATCTGCTGTTGAACGGGCTTGCCTGAATCCATATTGTTTGTCAGTCAAGAGTTTAGCAGCTGTTAGGTGCTGGACTAGGGCTTTATTAACTAAGGACTCAAATATTTTGGCGAAAAGCGGGAGGAGGCTAATGGGGCGATAATTTAGTGGGTCAGTTCTTTCACCAGAATTCTTGAAGACTGGTACCACAGAGGCGGTTTTCCAGCAGTCGGGAAAACAAGATTCGTTAAGGCATTTATTGTAAAGTTTGGACAGAACTGGAGCAACCTCGGCAGAGCATTTTTTTAATAGCACAGCCGGGATGAGATCTGGTCCACATGCTTTAGAGGTGTCTAGGTTTTTTATAATAGCATGTACCTGAGAAGGGGTGATTTTCAAGTCGTCAAGTGTGGCGTCTGTTCGCAGAGGAAAATCAGGGAGTGAGTGGTGTACCGAGTTCAGTGTGGAGTTTGAGGCAAACCGACTGGCAAGCAGATTAGCCTTGTCAGTTGCCGTGCAAGCAACCTCATGATTGTTTGTTAGTGGGGGAATAATTGACTGTCCATTATTAACTACGCTGTTGTAGATTTTCCAAAAATCCCGGGTTCCTAATTTCTGTGCTTCGATGCGCTTTCTGGTGGTTTCAGAGTAATCTGACTTAGCTGTGTCTATCACTCTCTTACAATTATTTCTAGCTTCTATAAACTTCTGTTTATTTGAGCTGGACTTATGTCGGTTGAATCTGCGTTAGTTGGTTGTAGATCAAAACCGACAATAATTTTTTTCATCACAAAAATATAAAAAATAAGTGTTTTCAAATAATTGTTTTTGTGTTGTTTTTCCAGAAATATAATCCGCCCCCCCCAAAAAAAGACTTAAAAAGATTACTGCTATCAATTTTGTAGCCAAACGCTGGTCAAATTTGATTGATTTTTCTAAAAAAAAGTTGTATATGGGCAGGAAGACATAGATGCATTATTATAAAGTCATCGTGCCAGCAACTTAGACCTTCATTTTTCTTGAAAAGAAATTATACAGAATAATTTAGTTCTATTATAACAGTTTATATTATTGTGTTTGATAAAAAAAAATAAAATACATGGTTTTGTAACTTGTATCAAGTTACAGAATTGATTTTCTGAAAAACACTGCAAATCCAACTTCCCTAATCTAGTAAGCATTTCAAACGTGACAACATACCCGTGTTTAATAAATCTAACAAAAATCAACTAATGGTCAGATTTTCGTTAAATTTTCGATACTTATCCATTTTAGAATGAAATTACATATAAAATGCAGTTTCCATAAAATAAACGAGGGGAATTTTTTTTTTAGTGCGTGTCCCCTCCATATTTATTTTTTCGAAATTTGAACAACATATATTTAAATCCATCGAAATTTTCTATTTATTATGAAACATAAGAGTTCAAATAAGTAAAATATATTTATTTTTCAAAATTTAAATACACTTATTGAACAAAAATTTACCTTTTAGTTGGAATTAAAAATATTATCTAAATTTTAATATTATTATGTTTTAATACCGTTTTTTTTCGCATTAATATATACTATAATCAGTTGAATAGCCAAGAAAAAAAAATTCGTAAACATTAATTAATTTTTAAAAGATTAAACCGATTAAAATTCCATTATTTGAAAATGTTCCGTTACAACATAGATATTTACTTAATTGTGTTTATTTTTTTTTAATATTAAGTTTTTATATAAACATGGCTCTTGTTCAACTATTTTATCACCAGGTGAAAACTGATTTGAAAATATTATTGCATAAATATTAAGCATTTTGTAAGCTCCCTCTCATATTTTGTTTGTCTCTTTTTACCGAACAAAATATGGAACCCCGTAAGTAACCAACAGGATATTCAGTAAAATTGTATTTCATATTTAATATACATATCGGTCAGTTAGTAGCCTTACAGAGGCATTGGATCCCAGATGCGATAGACCATGTACTGCCTTAAATATGTCTTTGCGTAGATATGCTGGAATGTATGGCTGCAGTTTGCAGGGGTAAGTGCTAAGATTCAAACATAACTACCTACAAGCATAAATAACTATTAAATGTAACACAAGTACAAGAGACAAATATTTATTGACAAACATGAAAACATGGCAACACTGCAATATCAAACAACACAATAAAACATTACTCACTTCAATAGTGAGTTTATTGGCTGAGTGTGTGTGGGGGGTCGTGGTCTAGTGTTCTACTCTGTTTTGTCCGACATTGTTTCACCAGGGAAGAATTTTCGTGCCGGCTCTAAATGTGTCCGAACTCTGCCTCCCCTTATCAAGGGACATCACTCCTGGTGTTGTTCCTTTTATGCCCCTACATTACAAAAAAGCCACTAAAGTCCGTATTTATGAATTCGATAGAACTTGAAGAAAAATTAATTTCTCAAACTACTGACATTATAGGTGTATCAGAATTTGGGGGGAATTTTGGACACCCCTAACACAAAAATGCGAATAAAATATAAGAAAAAACTCGTAATTTCTCTTTTTAAAGTGAATGGTCTATTTTTTTAATGGAATATACTTCCAAAATAAACTATTAAAGTTGTTTAAAAAATAATGGAAATATTACTTTTTTAAAAACTAAGTGCCGGTGCGCGTTCATGCAGCCATTTCTTTACGTATGAAATCAATTGAATTTTACGAGTTAAATTATTTTTTCAATTTTTCAACTTTAAAAATCTTTCAAAATTTTTCTATTGGTAAAATTTGTACGATATTTTCTGGTCAATGTGAAATTTTATGCTCTTTCCAATAAACCGAATATAATATTTTAGACAAACGTTTTTTTCTTAAATTCACCCCCCATTTTGAAAAGTCTATTAAATTTAAATAATTTACTCACATAAGTTTTATATATCATAAATTGAAGATAAAAGATCAATAAATAAAATATTCTACTTTAAACAAAAATAGAAGTGTTTTTTGGAAATTTACCTGTAAACTCCAACGTGTAAAACCTTTTTTTTAATTTAAAAACACGTTGAGTTTTTTTTTTTAAGTGAAAGCTCATGTTATGCTTACATTGTCAAGTAAATATCGGACGCTGATGACAATTTTTTCTATTTCCTTCAATGTTTTATTTTTTTTCGATATTACAAAAATTCACTCGATAAAGAAGAAATAAAATATATTAAATCAAAAAAATTAAGAGAATAAAAAATCGTAGAGTGAGTTTTTAAGGCAGAAACTAATAAATGAATGTGTTCATTTTCAACTAAGATGGCCCCAAAATACTAATTTTGGTTTACAGCACGCAATAGAAAGAGACATTGTGTCGCTTCAAATCACCCGGAAGATAAACACGAAGAAAATAAGACGTTTGTCTCCCTTTATTTGAACAGTGAAAAACATCTGAGCTCACATTTTTTTGAATCCTTGTTTAAAAAGGTATTTTATTTAAGAAGGGCATGGAATATAAGTATAAATATTGGATAAATTCTTAACAATGAACAATGGAAGTACACATTTAATAGTATTTTTATAGGTAAGTGATTTTTTGATATTTATATATATATTTTATAATCGAAGTAAGTAAAATGTCGTGAATTTTCGTTAAATCTTTTTTTTCTAAAGAAACCCAATTAAAAAAAACAAATATTGCATAATTTGCTATTAAACCTGTTATTTTTTTTTTAATTTAGTCTTTGCTCCTTTAATTGAAAAAAAGTAGAGTTTGAATTATATTTTTCAAGTAGTTATAAGATTCGAAAGATAGTAAGTTTAATTATTCAAGTTCATATACGGCATCTTTAATAGCGGCTTCTGATACACCTACCGGCATTACCATTGAATTAAGCATTGTTTATTTAATATTTTCACCAAAAAGAAATTTATAATTGCAAAAAACATTACTACTTTTTTTTTTAAATTACAAGTTTCGCATAATTTTCATATGCAAGATTTTAACAATTTCCTTGCTTGCAAGAATGTGAAACTTTCGGCGTAACATATTTTTTTTATATAATATTGAACAATAAATAAAAAAAAATTAAAAACAGGGACATAGAAAAATAATTAAATTAAAAAATGGAAAAATTTATACAAACGTTCAGAATAGGAATGTACGGACGCACGTCTGGGGGAAAATATCACAGCTCTTCCTCCCTTTTAATTACATGACGTTATTTTCACAGTTTTTGACTGCCTGAAAATTTTGGCCTTTGTATATTCCGTATTTACAAAATTTTAGTTTGTTGTGTTTTGCGAACGTCAGAATATCACTCGGTTTTTGGGCTAATTAATTATACAGACGAGGTGTTTTTTTTTAAAATTTAATTCAATATCTTAGGACTTTACTAATTATCTTTGAAATAGACCCAGAAAACAAATATTTATCTTTTAAAAGATTTTTACAATGAATTTATTTAACTTCAAAATTTAGCTGAATTCTGTAGATCGCCGTGAAAACATCTTTCATAACTTTTTTTTTCACGTGTACAAATATTTGTTTTCCTTTTGGAAATTAAGTTTAGTCCTTAATCTTTCAAATCTAATAAAACATAAATTAGTCGGAAACCTAAAAAAAAATTAGGATAAACCGGCTTTCAAATCTAGGTCCTCCTATTTTCGTCCGCACATTTTTGCCCGTAGCTAATATATATAAAATACATATATATTAACTTAAATCCTAATACTTAATATATATAAAATACATATATAATAACTTAAATCCTAATACCTAATATATATAAAATACATATATAATAACTTAAATCCTAATACCTAATATATATAAAATACATATATAATAACTTAAATCCTAATACTTAATATATATAAAATACATATATAATAACTTAAATCCTAATACCTAATATATATATAAAATACATATATAATAACTTAAATCCTAATACCTAATATATATAAAATACATATATATTAACTTAAATCCTAATACCTAATATATATAAAATACATATATAATAACTTAAATCCTAATACCTAATATATATAAAATACATATATAATAACTTAAATCCTAATACTTAATATATATAAAATACATATATAATAACTTAAATCCTAATACTTAATATATATATATTACATATATAATAACTTAAATCCTAATACCTAATATATATATAAAATACATATATAATAACTTAAATCCTAATACCTAATATATATAAAATACATATATAATAACTTAAATCCTAATACCTAATATATATAAAATACATATATAATAACTTAAATCCTAATACCTAATATATATAAAATACATATATAATAACTTAAATCCTAATACCTAATATATATAAAATACATATATAATAACTTAAATCCTAATACTTAATATATATAAAATACATATATAATAACTTAAATCCTAATACCTAATATATATAAAATACATATATAATAACTTAAATCCTAATACCTAATATATATAAAATACATATATAATAACTTAAATCCTAATACCTAATATACATAAAATACATATATAATAACTTAAATCCTAATACCTAATATATATAAAATACATATATAATAACTTAAATCCTAATACCTAATATATATAAAA
>NC_136527.1:34139007-34174007 GCF_053919585.1 Euprymna scolopes
TACATATATAATAACTTAAATCTAATACCTAATATATATAAAATACATATATAATAACTTAAATCCTAATACCTAAATATATAAAATACATATATAATAACTTAAATCCTAAACTTAATATATATAAAATATATATAATAACTTAAATCCTAATACCTTAATATATATAAAATACATATATAATAACTTAAATCCTAATACTTATATATATATAAAATACATATATAATAACTTAAATACTATACATATATATATTACATATATAATAATTAAATCCTAATACTTAATATATATAAAATACATTTATAATAACTTTAAATCCTTATACTCATTATATATAAAATACATATATAATAACTTAAATCCTAATACCTAATATATATAAAATACATATATAATAACTTAAATCTAATACCTAATATATATAAATACATATATAATAACTTAAATCCTAATACTTAATATATATAAAATACATATATAATAACTTAAATCCTAATACCTAATATATATAAAATACATATATAATAACTTAAATCCTAATACTTAATATATATAAAATACATATATAATAACTAATCTTATACCTAATATATATAAAATACATATATGGTAGGGAAGGGAGGGATATTAAATACATATATATACTAATCCTAATATACAAATATAATAACTTAAATCCTAATACTTAATATATATAAAATACATATAATCCTAATACCTAATATATATAAAATACATATATAATAACTTAAATCCTAATACCTAATATATATAAAATACATATATAATAACTTAAATCCTAATACTTAATATATATAAAATACATATATAATAACTTAAATCCTAATACTTAATATATATAAAATACATATATAATAACTTAAATCCTAATACTTAATATATATAAAATACATATATAATAACTTAAATCCTAATACCTAATATATATAAAATACATATATAATAACTTAAATCCTAATACTTAATATATATAAAATACATATATAATAACTTAAATCCTAATACTTAATATATATAAAATACATATATAATAACTTAAATCCTAATACTTAATATATATAAAATACATATATAATAACTTAAATCCTAATACTAATATATATAAAATACATATATAATAACTTAAATCCTAATACCTAATATATATAAAATACATATATAATAACTTAAATCCTAATACTTAATATATATAAAATACATATATAATAACTTAAATCCTAATACTTAATATATATAAAATACATATATAATAACTTAAATCCTAATACTTAATATATATAAAATACATATATAATAACTTAAATCCTAATACCTAATATATATAAAATACATATATAATAACTTAAATCCTAATACCTAATATATATAAAATACATATATAATAACTTAAATCCTAATACCTAATATATATAAAATACATATATAATAACTTAAATCCTAATACCTAATATATATAAAATACATATATAATAACTTAAATCCTAATACTTAATATATATAAAATACATATATAATAACTTAATCCTAATACCTAATATATATAAAATACATATATAATAACTTAAATCCTAATACCTAATATATATATAAAATACATATATAATAACTTAAATCCTAATACCTAATATATATAAAATACATATATAATAACTTAAATCCTAATACTTAATATATATAAAATACATATATAATAACTTAAATCCTAATACCTAATATATATAAAATACATATATAATAACTTAAATCCTAATACTTAATATATATAAAATACATATATAATAACTTAAATCCAGGACCATAAGAAAAATAACTAAAAAATGGTATTATTTTTAATAATGATTAATTTCTTTTTAAATTATTAATTTAGACAAATACGGATGCATTGTTTGATTGTGCTAAACTCTAGCTCTTTTGCTGAAATTGTCATTTTCATTTGTCAATTTCTGACGACGCCGTAAATACAATTTTCAGAATATATTTTTTTTCACGTGTAATTTTTTTCGTATAGATTTTAACTTTAGGCACTTACAATATAGTTCTTTTTCAGTATCTTCATTTTTAATGTGTTTGGTAAACTTCACAATCACCAGATTAACTTTAGGCTTTAATCTCCCAAACACAAAAATAACCAGGAAACAAACAAGCAATAAATAAATAAATAAATAAATAAATAAAAATACGAAAAGGCGGCTTTAAAAACTATCAGTTTCCGCCATTAAATTGCACGTGCAACTAATTAGAGAATTAATAAAAATGAAACTTGTAATCTGTTCTCTCTCATGTAAATATTAGAATGTTAAATAAAATAATATTAATTTTATCCGTGATATTCACCAAATAGATCGGCTCTATTTCGAAATGAGTTCTTTTTTATTTTTCCTCTTCAATTTTGTTTTCTGCGAACTTGCTCTTCCGTTCGTCATCTTGAATGTTAACTTGAGCTTGTAAAGTCAATCACATTTGAAAAATCGTTTCCTTTATAAAAAAAACAGATAAAGTTAATCGAAAGCAGATCATAAAACAAAAACGTAAGTATTACTACATGAATTTAGTATCGATTTTTGCACATTTGCAGAATACGTTAAAAATGTAAGGGAGATAACTACATTTACTAAGCAAATAATCCTAATGAAAATGTTGATTTATCGTTTAACATTTTTCGATGTTTTTTGTTTTCAATATTGACTTAAAAAAAAACTTCATAATCATAGTGAAAATGTTGATTTATTGTTGAAAATTTTTTCGATATCGATGTTTTTTTTTTGTTTTCAATATTGACTTAAATGTAAAAAAAAGGAACGTTTACGAAAGAAAAAAGTAATTTTATTAATTTTAAATATTTTTAACTAATGTTGTTTTTTTCGCTTACCAAAAAAAAACAAAACAAAAAAAAAAACTTAAATGTTTTTCATTGTTTAATGGTTTTTATTTTCATCTTTTTTGTCAATTTTCTCAGTGGATTATTATTAGTAATCTATTATTTTATTTTCGAAACTTAAACAAAAAAAAATAAATAAAGATTGATGTCTAGAATCTGACGTAAAGCAAAAAAAAACAAAAAAAAAACTAAAAAACTCTAAAATAATCTTCACAATGAAAACTTTTATAATTTTTCGGATTTTATGATAAGAGGAAGTTACTTATTATAATGTATTTTTTAAAATTTAATGTAAAATGAGCAGTACTAGTGCACTTATAAATCCATGCTGCCATAATAATGTTATTTTTAGAAAGCCATTCTTAACATGGGGAGAGGAGGGTGTTTTGTACCTATTCTGTACTTTTACCTTACAGTTAAATAAAAAAAGATATCATAAAACTTTAATTTTTAAAAAAAGCATGGAGCAATAAGTGCACTAGCACTAAATGAGCACTCCCTTTCAGGCCACACGGTGATAATTTTTTTGGGGGGAGGGGGCTGCCTGAAAGCCGTTTTCATAAATTGTCACTTACTTTTGATTTTAACAATCAGATGACGATTTCTATAGGTTTTGTATGCTGAAAACGAATATCCCATTAAACTTTGTCACAAGCAAGTTGTTGTCTGAATATTATACAATGTAAAGAATTGGCAACCACTGATAACATAAGGAATGACACGTATCTGTATGCAGATTTTTCTCTTTTTTCTGTTCTTCAATGTCCTCGGGCTTTATTGAAAAATGAAATTAGAAATTTATTTTTTATCTCAACTCACTAGGTTGCCATAAAGTGTGTGCTCATTTTACGTTAAATTTATAATGAAAAGTGGTACGCCACTTTAAAGAAAAGTACATTTTCATATGAAAACTATTTCTCTGTGCCAGTGTTAAAGCATATATTCGTTTTCGCCCCCCGCCCCCCCCAAAAAAAAAAACTTTTAAAAGTTTTTATGGGAGGAGGGGGGTTGAAAGATTCTAGACATTGACCAGTACAACTCCTTTATATTTTACAATAAAAAATTATGAATTTTAAATGATTTTCACTGGATTTAAGTAAAAAACAAAATGCTCAACGCATGCATGGAAATGGTACGCTCCTGTGTACTTGTCACTAATCCACTAGATTATCAAAGAAATTTCAATATTTACAATTTTTAACTTGTGCTCTGTTTCTAATACAAAGTTCTCGTAAATCGATCCCCCATTTTGGAAACTTTTTCAGCCAATTTTGAGAATTTAGCCTTTTTTTTAAGCTTTTTTTGATATTTAGTCTGTTTATCTTTTCTTTAATGAAATGTTTGTATTCTCATCTAGTAGTTTCAATCTGAGGGATCGATGTATTAGTAACTGTTCACACACGTAAGTGTACCAAAGAATTTTTCTGTTGATTAATTTGGAAATGCAGTTGTCAAATTTTCTGTGTGTTTGTTTAAAGAATGCTGATAATTAAAGAAACTTATTATGTTGTATTTTTAAGTTCTGTAAAAAATACATTTAATAAACCTTACAAATAACTGACTAAATTAAAAAATAATCATGATTTTTAAACAAATTACAATATTACGGTTCGGAAATTTTAGATGAGGAATGATTCTTTGTATTATTTAGATTATTAAGACTACTGTTCTCATCTTGAGTGTTATTTATTGTGCAAACATTGTAAAATTAACACTTAAGATGAGAACAACAGTCCAAATAATCCAAATGATACAAACAAATCACGTTTTTTTTTCTTTACATACTTTTTACATGTTGAAAAATTGTTTTTGTTTTTTCTTTTAATAATGGAAATTCCATAATTACTTGATTGTGATATGACCCTTTAATTTTAATTCTGTTTTGAAAAGTGAAGACGACATAAAATTAAATTATTTTGTATTTTGGGGACATTAACTTTGATAGATGAAAAGGAAGTTATTATAAATGGGGTTTTCATAAGTAGATGTTCTGAATTTGTGTATATAAAATCGTAACTTACTTGGTTAGCATGTGTGTGTGCTTCAAAGGATTGGTCATGTAACAAAAAGGAAAGGAAAGAAAGAAAGCCTAAAATGGTTGACGGTCACTTGTGCAATGCAGACTGTTTCTAATTTTGAAAAAAAAAACGTACTAAAAAGACATGTGCAAAAATCATCAAAATAATTTCTGGTTTGCATCCAACAAAAAATTTTTCCCTTAAATCATGGGAAACTAACACAAATTCTTTTTCTTCCCTCCCTCTTTCCACAGACAACTTTATGCCTGCATAGGTTAAACGGCTTACTTCATTAAGAAAGAACAAGAGAAAGAAGAGAAAATTAAGAATCTGCAATCAAAAATTCAAATTGAACAATTCTCTTGCAGTAGGTCAATCATCTTGATATCGAGTTACTCACTGACTGTCGTGGAAGCTGCATGATTGATCCTAGTGTTGAGGTTATGGTTAGAGTCTAAGGGTTTATGAAACGTGTTGAGGTTATGGTTGGAGTCTAAGGGTATACGAAATGTGTTTAGCTATAGTTGGAGTCTAAGGGTATATGGAACGTGTTAAGGTTATGGTTGGAGTCTAATGGTATATGGCACGTGTTAAGGTTATAGTTAGAGTCTAATGGTATATGGCACGTGTTAAGGTTATAGTTAGAGTCTAATGATATATGGAACGTGTTAAGGTTATGGTTGGAGTTTAATGATATATAGAACGTGTTAAAGTCATGGTTTAGAGTATATGGAACGTGCTACAAGAGGCAAATGTTAACTTCTGTCATATTACACCTTTCTTAGCCATCACCAAAATAATGTGATCAAAAACAAGAAAATACATTAAGACAGTTCTAATTAAAATGCATGACTACTTTTACAAAACTTTAAAATTGACACCCATTACAGGTATTGGTAGTCAGTCCTAGTGTGATATGATCACTGTTTAAATTGGCCAATATACTATGAGATATGAAATTTGTATTCTTAACCAACTCAATTGCACTCAGATCAGCTCGTATGCATGAGTAAGGCTTGATTATCGGCTCTTGCAGATTTTAGTGTCAGTATATTCAGAAACATACTTTGTTCCAGTTGACGTTAAATTTGTCATGTCGAGGAACTTGATTTATATTAAGCTTAGGTGCACGTTATTTACAGTTTTCTCTGTGATGCTTCCAAACTGATGTCTGCCACCTTATTTTATTTTTCAAAACTAAATTAAAGAAGAATGATGGAAAACGGAAGAGATTCAGTTTGTTATTTGTTCAAAAAAAACTAAGCAGTGTGCTAGGGGGAAACAGTTAACCCTTATCATTTCCATACCTTGCTACCAAGTGAAACACATTTTTCATCAGCGATAAAAAGCTTGTACACTTGGTTTTTGTATAAAAATATAAAAACTTATTTTTTGTTTCGTTACTGCCTCATATGCTAAAGAAAGAGAGTGTCAACCAGGAGGTGGGTGAGTGGAGCCACATGTGTGGTGGTGATTGTCCACTCACTGTAAGCTTTTCTCTTCTTTTGCCTTTACGGCTGGGCTATATATATGACCTGCTTTTACCTTTGAAAGTTGTGTATGTCAAATAGTTAAGTTTTCACCACTGAAAATATTAATTTTGACAGCATAAATATGTGTTTTTGTTATTTTTCTTAAATGTCTTAATATTGGGAACACCTGATGCATGGTGGAAACCATCTGATGGTAACCACGTGATAATTTAAAATTAACATTGGTGACACTTGATGACTACTGTGCTTGCATACTGCTCGAGTTAATAAAATCTATGTTTTCCTGAAAAGGATATTCTTTTAAAAACTAAACTTTTCCTTGTTCCTCTACCCTACTTCCAAACTTCTTTATAACTTTCTGAACAAATCCTAATTTTATCTTTGACATATGCAAGTGATGCAAATAGGGGATAACTCACATCCAAACTATTTGCAATTTTAGTCATTATACTTTGCATACTGTGTCGAAGTCGTTAGCTGCAATCACCTCCAAACGTATCATGAATGTAATGAACCCTGCAAAGGAATAGTCTTTTAAAAACAGAATATAGACCTTACCCAAACTAAACTATTTTCTCTCACTTGTTCCTCTTCCCCAACTCTAAACTTCGAACCTACTTTAGCACTTTCTGAACAAATCCTAATTTTGTCTTTGGCGTCTGCAAGTGATACAAATAGGGAATAACTCACATCCAAACTATTTGCAAGTTTAGTCATTATGCTACATGTCATGACTCTCCTCTCCATCAATGGTATGTTAGATTCTCATCCAGCCTTTCCTATTGATGTTAACTCCTCCATACCAGCTTGTTCCATGGCTGAATCGCTATCAAACTCAGGGTAGCCGTAACTTTGGGGTGATAAAATGATCTGTTCACATGTTGAAGTCCTACAATGTCTTCTTCATCGAGCAGCCAATGCAGCCTTTCTTGACGGTCTTTCACAATTCCTTGATTGATGGATCTTTAATATGAAACACAACTGTTTTTTCTCTAATCTGAAAATCTATGGACTTTGTTTTCTCATTTGAATTCTCTATCAGTTTTTCCTAGCTTTCTGAATGTTGTCCGCTACAATTGTCTTGTAGAGTGATCTTGTGTTGCTCATCACCCTAGTATACTTTACAAGGCATTAATATCTTATACAATGGCAAGATCTATCTATCTATTAATATATTATGTAATGGCAAGATCTATCTTACCCGTGGCACTGAGAATTATTACCACACATCACCCTAGTATACTTTAGAAAGCATTAATATATCATGTAATGGCAAGATCATGTGTCTATTGGAGAGCATGGTGAGAATTTCGTCATTTCACTCACATTGAATCTGACAGCCACCAACATTTGGTTAATGTATATATCCTATAACTATTCATCGTTCCCTACTTTTCACTAAAACATTCTACTTTGCCGTTAGTTTGTAGTGATAAAATGATGTGCTCACATGATGTATGTTAAGGTCCTACAATGCCTTCTTCATCAATTTGTTAACATTTCTGGACCTATTGTCTGTTAACAATTGGAGTGGTGCCCCGAATCTAGGGAAAATTTCATCCAAAAAAGATGAACCACCATTTCAGCCTCATTGTAAAGGACCACAAACACTTGCGGCCAACCACTATACCTATCGATGAACATCACTGTCATTCACTATCAGTAAGATTAGAGAAACATTGAAAAGCCGTAAAATGTGGAGAGATTGAAAAATCAGTTATGGTGGAGTATATATGGATGGAAAAGGGAAACCATAAACCCTTATCGCATGACGTAAATAATTATAGATTGAGAAAAACACTGGAAAGTAAGGTGTCTTAAGGAAGCAAATGAGCTTTAAACCATCAACAAAGGATCTCTAATTGTTGCCGTTCCATGTTAGACAACGTAACGTCTAGTCCATATTCCTTGATTTCCTCTTAGTGACTGTCAGGAGATCACTAATCTCCAACTTTCAAGTATATCTAATCGAGAAATTGGCCACAGATTTAAATGTGAGTAAATAACAGTACGAGTGACTGGGCAAACACACCAAAACTGGCAGTGTTCATGATGCCCCTAAATCTGGTCGTTGTAGAGTTACTTCTTACAGGGAAGACAATGCTATCTAGATTCACAGCGTCAGAAACAAAGTCAGCCAAATCCAACAACGGTGTTAAAAAGTGTTCTCTTTCTACAGTTAAGAAAAGATTGAAGGAATTTAATTTGTGACGCTCTCTTGCAAGACGCAAATCAATGATTATTATAAAGAACAGAAAGTGCCGTCTGGACTCAGTCAGATGCATTGAAGATTATGACTCTTCATATTAATCAAAAGTGATTTTAGCAATAACTGCAAGTTCAATAGGCACGACACTGATGGCAGGCAGTACGTCAGTCGAAGGGAGGATGAAGAAGGATCAGTATTAATGTAATATATTATTAGTGCCTATCCATGCAAGGTAAAATTAATTCGATCAAGTACATTAATATGTTGACTGGGCATTTTTTACCCTACTTGACCGAAATTTGGATGATAATTCTATCTTTATCATTCATTTTCTTGTAGGTTCCATTCCGTCTTTGTCTTAGTCCTCTTCTTCCTCCTCCTTCTTCCTTTCCTTCTCCTCCTCTTCTTTAATGTTTTTTTTTCTCATTCTGTCTTCCTCTTTTTCCTCCTCTTTCTCCCCCTTCTCCCCTTTTCTTCTTTGATGTTTTATTTTCAATTAAGCACACAACACCTTTACACAAAATTCTAACACTTAACGTATGCACCTCGCCTGACACACTCATAAAAGACAAATCTACGCTAAAGAATTAATTTTGTTCTCCGGCATCAGACACTAACCCAGCATCCAACTTAATTAACTTTATTCATTACTCTAATTAATTAACGTGACAAGGGCCTTCAATCTTTTACCACCCCTGCACCTACCCACTTTTGTTAAATTGTTCTATCTTTGTCATAGTGTTTTTCGTTCTTCGTTATTTCTTTTCCTTTATTCTTTATCTCCTGTGTAACTTTTATCAGCGTTTCGTTTCGTTTCCCTTTGATCTAGTCCGCTTTTTTATTATTCTAACACTAAGATCTTCTCCATCGACATTCGCTTTCTTATCATTCAACATTCGTATGTAGGATAGTGTTCCCATTCACACAACTGAGGTTACTTGAAGGGCATGATATTCCATGTTTGAATTAGCCTGCACAATCTCCAGACATCAATCCTATCAAAAACGTATGACATTACATCAATCTACAGCTACACTATGATAATAAATTGGGAAAAATTTTGGACAAAATTAAAGAGAACTACGATGCTCATTCACCGGAGTATTGCTGAAAACTAATTCAAAGAAAGAACAAAACGTTGCAGGCTGTCAAATTGCAGAAGAGCTATACTACTAAATATTAACTAGTTCATTGTGTTGCTGTTGTACTTGTGTTACAGTAATGTTCTAAAATTATATTGAAATACACTTTTCTATAATACGCTTCTTTATCCCTTCTTAATTTGAAATTAATTTTGTAAATTAACGTGAACATAAGGATACTTCAATTTAAAGTCAAATATGATCAGGTAAAATTATAGAGAAATATAGTTTAATGTAGTTTAAATTTGCAGGTTTTGAAAGAAATGATGAATGCGATCTTTTTTTGGTGCCTATATATATATATATATATATATATATATATATATATATATATATATATATGGTGATAACGTCTAGAAACATAGATGTTCATAAGTTCGTAATAGTATTGTCTGCTAGGGACCGTGGTGCTATGGTTATAGTACTTGGGAATATTCAGTTGTAACTTACATACTTCTGAACGCTGAAGTATCAATCCTAAGCGAGATTAGAAATAGAACAGCACAAAGCATGCAACACTCATGTATTAAATAAAGGGTTCCATTCAGAATTCTCTACATATTTCTTAGTTCAAGATAAAGGTTCCCAGGCTTGACAAAATGAACCTGAATAAGATCGGAGGTAACAGAACTATTGTGAAAATAGCACCCAAGATGAGAACAGTATTTTGAAGAATCCAAATAATATGGATAATCAATCCTCATCTCTAAAATGAAGAAACGTAAAGATTTTTAATTAAATATTTGAAAATAGAAACATTAATTTTGTTTACTAACCAGTATTGAATAAAACTATACTCATTTTCTTTTTTTTAATCTAATTAATAATATATGTTTTGAATATTTTTATAAAACTCAGCATGAGAAATTTAAGTTAACCGCATGAAATATAATTTTTAAAATTTATTTTATATTTTCAGAAGTTGCAACAATGAAAAGAAATTAATGGATGAGAAGGACTTTTCTTCATTGGTGATTTAAAAAATATTTAAAATAATTATACACTTCTTTACGTAAATTTTCTAAAGTTAAAAATTACTAGCCTGCCTATGATCTTACACTATATTGCATATATATTTCCTGGAATCAGATAAAATCAAACATGGCAGATAAAGCATATTCTTGTGAAGTATGTGGTTCTTTTGTACAGAAATCACATTTGTTGGCTCATATGAAAACACATACAGGAGAGAAACCACATTCTTGTGAAGAATGTGGCTTTTCTTTTGCATGGAAGTCAAATTTGATGAATCATGTGAAAACGCATACGGGAGAGAAACCACATTCTTGTGAAGTATGTGGTTCTTCTTTTGCACTAAAGTCAACTTTGCTGAGTCATATGTTAACACATACAGGTGAAAAACCACATTCATGTGAAGTATGTGGTTCTTCTTTTGCACAGAAGTCAAATTTGTTCAGTCATATGCTAACACATACAGGTGAAAAACCCCATTCTTGTGAAGTATGTGGTTCTTCTTTTGCACAGAAGTCAAATTTGTTTAGTCATATGAAAACACATACGGGAGACAAACAACATACTTGCAAAGTATGTGTTTCTTCTTTTGCATATAAGTCACATTTGTTGAGTCATATGAAAACACATACGGGAGACAAACCATATTCTTGTGAAGTATGTGGTTCTTCTTTTGCACGGAAGTCAAATTTGTTGAGTCATATGACAAGACATACAGGAGACAAACCACATTCTTGTGAAGTATGTGGTTCTTCTTTTGCACAAAAGTCAACTTTGTCACGTCATATGCTAACACATACAGGAGAGAAACCACATTCTTGTGAAGTGTGTGGTCGTTCTTTTGCATTGAGGTCACATTTGATGAGTCATATAACAAGACATACAGGAGACAAACCCCATTCTTGTGAAGTATGTTTTTCTTCTTTTGCACAGAAGTCAAATTTGTTGCATCATATGAAAACACATATCGAAGACAAACCACATTCTTGCAAAGTATGTGGTTCTTCTTTTGCACTGAAGTCAAATCTGGTGCGTCATATGCTAAAACATACAGGAGAGAAACCACATTCTTGTGAAGTATGTGGTTCTTCTTTTGCACTGAAGTCAACTTTGTTGCATCATATGCTCACACATACGGGAGACAAACCACATTCTTGTGAAGTATGTGGTTCTTCTTTTGCACTGAAGTCAACTTTGGTGCGTCATATTCTAACACATACGGGAGACAAACCACATTCTTGTGAAGTATGTGGTTCTTCTTTTGCACGGAAGTCAAATTTGTTTAGTCATATGAAAACACATACGCGAGACAAACCATATTCTTGTAAAGTATGTAGTTCTTCTTTTGCACGGAAGTCAAATTTGTTGATTCATATGAAAACACATGCAGGTGAAAAATATCTCCAATAGAAAAACCGTAAAACCTTACTATACAGTGTAGTAGTAAATCTTGGGAACATGTCTCAGAAATAAGTCATACACTATCTTCTATGACTACGAAATTTCTACAGCTACATATTTAGAAACTGGCTATAAAGCTTGACAGAGTGATATGGGGCAAGAACGAGAAGATGCCAACTATAGTAGAAGTAATCGTCCCTAATTCTTGCCTTAACACTATCTACTATCAAAAACAAAGTTATTAGCAAATTAAAACAGAAAAAAAAACACATTCTTGTAACGTATGCAAGGAAGTCAAATATAGCGTTGATACAAAAAAGATTAAAAAAATTAAAATCTTTTGCACAGATTTGAGATTTGTTGCATATTATGAAAACACATACACCATCCGCTATAACTCTACGATTCCTAAAGCTATGTGTCTTGAAACGGAGCTGTTAAACTTGACATAATTATATGATACAATAAGTAGAAAGTCACAACCTTAGAAGTTAATGTCTTCAATAATACTGGGTTAAAAAGAGTGAGCGTAAAAAAAAAAAACAAAATACCAGGTTTTATGTACGACTTGAAAAAACTGGAACATTCAAATATTCATGTATTTCATATTTAGTTCAATGTGAACTCCAGGTTTTGTGAGAACTTGGCTTGAAGAAAAGTGAACAAAAGAGCTGGTTTAATGAAAAATCCTAAGAAATATTTATGTATTTCATATAGAGTTTAAGTGAATCCCCAAGCTAGGGATCCCGTTGATTTCTGAGAACTAAAATGGTAAAATTTTTAAAAACTGTATGTAGCATGCATTCTTCTAACACGTCATCCACAGCGAAAAGAACAAAAATGATAAAATTTATAAAAAGTCAAAAACCATACTCTTGTTATGTGTATAGGTATTCTTGTGTTAAAAAAACTTATTCTCTCATGTAAAAATGTGAGAAACGAATATGATACTTCGATTATGTTTATAATTTTCTTTTAAAAACAAAGTTTTTATTCTCGTATAAATCTTTAAAACTTCGATTGTTCATAATTTTCTTTTAAAAACAAAGTTTTTATTCTCGTGTAAATCTTTAAAACTTTCATTATGTTAATAATTTTCTTTTAACTTTTAGTTTTATTTCAAAAATTTTATATATTTCAATAAAACGTCTATTTTTCATGTTTAAATATCTACTTAATGCTTATCCTTTTATCATTGTTGTTTTCATACAAGTTTTTCCGTTCTTCTGATCTAGTAGAAATGTTGTAGATGCAATAATTTATCTCTCAATGAATCATGTGGCAAATTACAATTGTTGTTTCTGATCTACAAATGTTAGAAATTAGTTTTTTTATTACATTTTCACGTCAAACAAGGCACATTGCCACTTTGTTGTAGAGGGCTACTATCAGGGACATAAGCATCAGGGGTACTGTGTAGGGAGTTGAGCAGCAAGATGTCGGTTCACGTTACACTTGTACTTCTGCATGTCAGCACAGTTGGGGAAACAGAGACCCAGAAAGGAATTCGAGAGTCTAGCTGTTCCGGTGAAGACACTACTGGAGAAGAAGGCTCTCTTTCATCTAGGGATCTCTACTGTGAAGGAGTGGGATTTAGCTGCTTGTCGGGTTTGCCGGGGGTATTTATGTCGAGGGGCACAAGTGCTTGCAGTTCGTCAGAGCATTCATCGTTAAAGTACTTGTAGAACAGACAGAGGGATGCAATATTTCGTCCATAGGACAGAGGCTGAAGTCAGCTGACAGTTCAGGACCTATCAGATTGGCGACTCTCTTTTGAACCTTATCTAGGAGCGAGAGACTAGTGGCAGATGCAACAGCCCAAATATGACAAACAATACTCCATACATGGGCGAATGGTGCCTTATAGAGGTATAGGATACTTTCGGGCGTTAGTAGTTTTCTAGCACGAGAACCTACCTTCTTTGCAGCGGTCCTGGCAATACTCTCAATGTAATTGTTCCAACTTATGTTTCCTGGGAACGTTAGGCCGAGGAGTTTACAAGATGTACTTTCAGATAAAGATTCATTGGCCATTGCTATTGATGGTAGAGAAGATTTCTTGTAATTATTGAAGGAAACGAATTTAGTTTTGGCAGCATTGAATGTGACCATACATTTTTGTCCCCATTCTACTACAGACCGGAGGTCATCCTCTAGTTTTTCTGCCATTTCTTTAGATATATGTTCATTTGTTTTCCTGTCGTGTCTGTTATAGAGTGTGGTGTCGTCTATAGATATACCCATCTCACAGACAATTTTACCAGGGAGGTCATTTATGAATATTAAGAATAAAGAGGTCCAAGGATAGACCCCTGAGGTACTACCGCATTTATATCATATTGTTTAGATGTACGACCGTCAAGGACAACCTGGATTTTTCTCTAATCTAAGAAGGATTTAATTATGTTATGTATTCTTCCAGTTAATTGTAAAATGGAACAAGTCAAGTGTAATGCAATGATCAGTTGTATTTTTAGAAATCACGCACACCACATCACTATAGAAAAGTTAAGGGTGAAATGGAACTATAGAAACTTTTGGTGAAATTAAAAGAAACGATGTCACATCATATTATTCTTGCAAAACGTTGTCATTGTGAATTCCAATGTAATGAAATCTATAGCAGTACCTTGATCTGGTTGCCCTCCATCCATCATTGATGAGGCAACTGTCAGCCATTGTGAGGAAGCGTTTTTTGAAGATCCATGCTGGACTATTTGCCAGATCGCCTAAAAACTCATAACTAGTGAAGGGTTTGTGGAAACTATCTGATAGATTCAGAGGTTGCTGACAACTTTCCAAAAGCAAAACCGCATTGATTATCAGCATACCAAAGAAGTGTTCACTCTAGATGTCTTACACCGGTATCCAAAATTTACAGGAGCTTATTAGGCTTCAATTTTCAGAAAATATATTAAAACTATCAAAATCAAGAGGCGGGCCAGATTATCAAATATCCTCCCTGCAAGATATCACTCTGATCAACAACACACATTTTTCGAGATAAGAAGTGCAGACGTCTGTGAAATCCTTTCCCATGAACTTAGCATCACCTTGCACCATACGAGTTTTGCATCTTGAAGCCAGAAAATTATTTTTGAAAGGAAAGCCATTGCCAGATGATGCAGCTTCATTTCAGCATTAAAAGATGCAAGAAGTGTCTAACTCTGTGATGGTCTTATCTAGAATATACACTAATAACTGACAATTTCCGCTGTTCTAATTATATAAGAATCATGGCATTATGTGCTGAACACCTTTAATAACAATGTTAAATTTTTGTGAACATTTTTCGGAGACATTTTCCCCTTCCAAATCCTAAAACAAGCAAGAGTGGTGAACAATTTCTGATTATCATTTACTGCAGCATCAGGATATCGATAAAAATTCAACAATCATCAACTGATTACCATATCCAATCTCGACGTAGATAGTAAGTTGTGTAACAGTTATATTTTGTGGAGCTGTTTTATATTGATGTGAACGAATCTTTCTACTTAGATAATTGATTTATTATTATCGGATGAAAATGGTTTGTGCAGGGTGTACTGAGCAACTTACATACTTCTCTCGTGTCTAAATCAGTTGGTTTTTAAACATTTCACCAGCGATATAGCATTGCATTTGGTGTAAAATCATTTCTTAACCTCTTTCAGTTATTCGAGGAGTTAAATAAAGTTTTTTTGAAAAATTGAAACATTTTCATTAATTTAACTTTGGATTAAAAAGTTTTATTCAGCATTTTTTCCATGTGTACACGTAATTTAGCATTAAAATATTTTCTTTTTTCCACGGACCATTGCTTGACTAGTTGTGGAAGAATACATTGTGACGCCCATAAAGGAAATTAAACATTAATGCATATTGCGGTTGTCAGCAATTAGATTTTTTTTTAATAAAAAATATTTAAGAAAGCGAAATTTTATCACAAAATATGTTTATATCTACACTTTTATAAGGATATAATAGTTATTTTTAATCAGTAAGGATCTTTATTCAAAGTTGTGTTTCATACAGAAAGCAAAATAATTAATCACAAAGCTTTCTAGGTGTGTCATTCAATATGTTTATAGTGTGAATAATATGCATATGTAAGTAATATATGTATGTGAGTGCATGACAGAGTGTGTGTATGTTTATTTACCTTGTTCTTTTTAGTTCGTGTATAGTCATGGGACACACATTTTGGGGTATTTCATTCCAACAAACTTGAGAAATCTGAAGAAATCCGATTTTTGTTTCCAGGGCATTAGTTATGTAGGCTTGGTTAATTTAACAATGTTCAACCAAATTTTGTCCGGTCTTTTCATATTTTTTCTCACTTGTGTTTTCTTTCGCCTTCAAGCAATCAAGGTGTAGAATAGGAGACACCATCTTCATTAGTAGAGGTGTACAATAGAGAAACGGGTTAGTAGGTTGAAGTTTTCTTGTTTAAAGATAGAATTAATATATTGCCGGCTTGTTGAGGAGAGAACAGTTCCGTTTATGTCCCGGTCTAAGCCAGGTTGACATGCTAGTATATATATATATATATATATATATATATATATATATATATATATATATATATAAAAGAAACAACAAGAGAAATAAAAACGGACTGTTGCTTACACCAATGGTTGTTGTGTATTTGAATTCCAGAAAAAGGGTTCCTAATCTAACATAGCTAGTACTCGTAGGTACGAAGGAAGCCAATTACAGGAGAAAGAAAAAGGCAAAGTATTCAGTGTGTTTACATATTGTTGGGTGTGTACATGTGTTTACGTATTCTTGTGAGTGTGTGTGTATACATGTGTTTACATGTTGCGAGTGTGTGTGTATACATGTGTTTACATGTTGCGAGTGTGTGTGTATACATGTGTTTACATGTTGCGAGTGTGTGTGCATGTACATGTGTTTACATATTGTGAATGTGTGTACATGTGTTTACATGTTGTGAGTGTTTGTGTGTGTACATGAGTTTACATGTTGTTGTGAGTGTATGAGTGTATGTACATGTGTTTACATGTTGTCGCGACTGTGTGTGCCTCAGTGTATCGACGAGAGCAATTCTGTAACATGATAAAGAATGTTCATGTAGGTACCGCACGTGGAAACAAATGGGAGTTAGAAGGGCGCCATTTAAGCTTGTACTCACCTTCGGCCTGGGGTGGGGGCCAAAGCCCCAGGCTAATGTGTGCTGCCAGCTGAAACGAGGGAGGAAGGAGGGTTAAGAGTTTTAGATTTCACCTTTTATGTACTCGGTCCCGTGATTGAGAGCAGGCTTGTGATTGGACAAACGAGGGAGAAAATGGATTTCAAATCCCGAGTCACGAGAATTAGCTTCTGCTTATGATTGTAGCGAGTTTCGGTTGCTACAAAGATCGTTGTTTTATAGTCAATTTAAATATTGTCCCTGACTTTTTATATTCTCGTAATTCTTGAACCCTGGTCTTCACTGTAGAAAAACACAATTAATATTTGCTTGTTTTAAATGTTTTATTTAAAAAGAAATTGTTTATGAGGGAGAGACCAATATATAATTAACTAATTACTTCTTATTCAGTTTTTCTATGTTAGTCTGTAGGATGGGAACTGAGAGACGCAGACAGCCAGACATATTGCTTGTCTTCCTTCCCGAGTCAGACTCCCTGAAAACTTTACCCCCTTATTTTTTTGAGTTAACACGTTCTTGTGAGATCTAACTTGCGTTTCTAAATGAGGAAAGGAATTAATCACCATTACAAAGTATACGCAGGTACTATAGTAAGTTATTTATTCTGTAACCCTCAAATATGACACGCTCATCAATACAAAAATAAATTTAATCACCCTAAGAAACTCCTTGGTAATAATTTTGTGGTGGAATATGATCCATGTTTATAATTAATATACAGTATAGTTTTCAAAAACGATAGAACAAACATTACACTGAAATACTACCACAAAAGTCTGAGCTGTTTATATGCATTTTACGGCATAAGTAAGACACAAGGTCAATTCATATTCAGAATGAAGCTTTTAAAATGTCAAATTAATCCAGCTGCAAACAGCCTTCTTAATACCCTCTCCGTACTTCTCGCAATAATATGAAATTTGTTATTCAAAATAAGTAGATAATGCCTGGGATAATGAATTCATTAAACAAAACATATACTTGACTTTGACCTTCACCAATCGCTTATTATAATTATTGCTAATACCATGAGAAACCTGTTATGCTATGTCAAATCTGCTGATGGCGTAAGAAGATATTTTTTTAACAAAACGTTGCTAAGAATTCATCACTGACAAAAAATTGACTGCTGACTGAACACACAATCCAGAGAGAAAGAGAGAGAGAGAGACACACACACAGAGACAGAGAGAGAGAAATAAAGAAAGAGAAGGGGTAATAAGGGAAACAGAAAGAAAATATTATTTCAAACAAAGCCTGGAAAAATCATGGATTACATAGAAAATGCAAGCAGTTCAGCTGTGCTCAAATGCTAACTGACCTTTTGCCTTTGATAAAAATAACTGCTGAATGAACGGCACAATCCAGAGAGAGAGAGAGAGAGAGAGAGAGAGAGAGAGAGAGAGAGAGAGAGAGAGAGAGAGAGAGAGAGAAATATATATAGATAGAGAAAGAGAGACAGATTGAGGGGGAGAAAGAAGGGGTAATAAGTTAAACAGGAAGAAAATATTATTTCAAAGCTTGGAAAAATCATGGATTACATAGAAAATGCGAGTATGAAAAGTAATATGGTTAAGATTAAAATTGGATAAGTAAAAGGCTAGTTTTTAAAACTGAAAAAGCAAAAATAAGATATTTTAGTAAAAAATATAATAAATTTATGACTTAAAATATTACAGTACAAGGAATTGATTATATAATTTGAAATTGAATTTTTTTTAAATCCATAATTCTGCAATATTTTAAGTTATAAATTTATTATATTTTTTACTGGAATATCGTGTCTTTTTCTTTTCCAGTTTTAACAATTAGTTTTTTTTTTTATTTTTCCACGTTTAATCTTAACCGTATTAATTTTTAAGGTCGCATTTTTCAGAAATACACGAATATGTTTTAAAGTGCAAATAAAGTTCGAAAATCGATTCAATTAAAAGTAGTTTAATTAACAAAACAGCAGAGTTTACATCCAAGATTAACTCTTAAATCATCTTTTCAATTAAAAAAATATTTATTTTAAAAATATAAATAAATTACAATAATTATAAAAGTTTTCTTTTTTATATATAGTTGTCTATTTTGCATGTACTGCCTCTTAGTTTAATCCCTTCAACATTTATCGTGGATTGATGCTTGAATTATAGCAGAGACGTTTATATGAACACATGATTTATTAATAAATATATACACAAGGAAAAGATATACACATGTTGACTAGCCCATGTCCGAGCGGGAAGTGAGAACCTCGTATATATTCATACGCCAGGGGTCACAATTCTTGCGCGTATGAAAGTAGTTCTATGCTATTAATACATCCCTCCTTACCAGATAGATAAAAAAACATTGTTCAAATGTTTATTATATACACCAGTGCATATGTTAGTTATACCTTTTTGGCCTATGTATTTCACGGCCACATTTTGTGTTATATGTTGATTGTTTTAGTGCTAGTTGGTGTAAGCTATTGTTTGTGTTGGTGTGTTCACTTTGTGATGAGGTGATGTGATCGTTGAAATGAACCTGTTTATTGGTAGATGTTCCAGTCGCCCTTATTTGGCCTCTGTTTCGTCTTTTTGAAGATCCATCTGGGAGTTGAAAGATGTATGATCTGGGTTCTTCACGTTTACTTAAAACTGTTGCTGTTTTCCTTTTCCCTGTTTGATTATCAAGCATTCGAACATTTTGTTCGGGAACAAGTGCTGGTAAATCATGAGCTGTTCTGTCATGATACATTTTCTGCATATCATGTCTATGTTCTAGTTGCTCATGGATATGGTCAGGGTTGGGAAATCTGGGATTTGGAATTTTCGCAATTATGTTTGATCCCACAATGCAGTTGTTTAAAAGTTCAGCATGGCTTGGTAACATGTGACTGATTGGTATTGTTCGTAAGCATTGCATTGCTAAATTAGGATCTCTGCTTGCTTTGCCTTGCTTAGTGTTCTTTTAACTGTTTGGATTTGACGTTCAACAAAGCCATTAGATTTTGGGAAATTTGGGGATGACGTTATTATGTGGTGAAATTGCCATTATTGGGCAAATTCTCTGAATGCTTCACTGGAAGATTGTGGTCCGTTGCCTCTGGTAGGAATACCATGCTCAAAGAAAATCTGTTTCATTGCTGAGATGACCATGTTGCTTGTAGTTAAGCTAGTCATTTTCCTTATAATTGGAAATTTGCTGTAGTAATCAGCAATTCATAGATATTCTTGATCATTACAGTGAAACAAGACAGTTCCAACAACTTCTTATGCTCTGCTGGGAATGTCATGTGGTTGTAGAGTTTTCTTTGGTTGTGCTGGAAAATTTTCTTGACATATTGAACATTTGTTGATCATGTTTTCGATATCAGAATTAATCTTATCCCAGTATACAGCATCCCTGGCTTGAAGACATATCTTTTCAATACCTTGATGGCTGTAATGTCCTTTTAAACTTGCGTCCGTTTGTAGTGTTGGTATTTCAGTCATGTTAAAATGTTAACGTAGAATTTTGGCTAATTTCTATTTTGAGTTTTTCAAAACATTCCTTGTGTGGTTCTTCCCAAAGAAAGGGTGCGCCCTTTTTTAATAGTCCTCTTAAAGTATGTGTCTTGTCAGCAAGGTTAGGATTAAATGGTGACAAGTATGTGATAAAACCTAAGAATTCTTGTAGCTCTTTCTTACAGGTTGTGTATGGCATGTTTTGTAGATCTTTGAGCTTTTCTGGATCCGGACTGACACCATTTTCACTATAGATCATCCCAAAGAAGGATATGCTTTTTCATTTGATTTCACATTTTGTAGAACACGAGACCATTATTAGCAGCAATTTGCATGAGTTTTTGTAGAATCTGGTTGTGTTCTTCATCCGTTTTGCTATAGACAACAACATCGTCAGCGATTCTCACTGCACCATCAACTTGTTCAAGTATCTGGTCCATCTTCATTTCGAAAATATCTTGCGATACACTCAATCCAAATGGCAGTCTCTGAAAACAGTACCTACCATAAGGGGATTAGAATGATATTAGTGGTTGAGACTCACTGTCCAGGCGTATCGACCAATAACCATCTTTAGCGTCCAGTTTAGAAAATAGCTTCGCACCTGCAAAATGGTGTGTTAGCTCTTCCCTGTAGGAATGGCATGATGTGGTCTTTTGAGTGCTGTATTCAGGTGTCTTGGATCTAAACATATTCTCAAGCTCCCATCTGTATGTGAGTATGCTAAACTCGAACCCCAGTCTCTTGGCTATGTCACCTTTCTGATAATATTGTTTTCGACCATGTTATCTATTTCTTGCTTTATCTTGTCTTTTAGAACAATTGGTGTTTTTCTAGGTGCATCGATGTTCAGTGATATGCTTTTGTTGAGTGATAGTCGCACAAACCCTGGCATGGAACCAATTTTAACAAACTGATCTGGGTGCACTCGCATCAGGCCTTTTTATTGTATTGACTGGTGTTGCAGCAGGAGGTTGATGTCTATCCTCTTTCCTGATTGTGCAGTGAAGGGTGACTAATTTGAGCTGTTCTAGTGAGGGTAATCCTAAAACTGCTGGCCCTTGTACGTCTACTGTTGTGCCAGTCTGTTCCATTGTATTTGCATGGAATATTGATGCTACCATAGCATTTTATTCGAGTACCATTATATGCTATTAGTTTGTTTTTCCTTGTTTTGTTTTCTATGTTTGGGAAACCATAGGCATCCAATTTCTCCGGGAACATTCTACGATACTTGGGCTCCTGTATCAATTTTCACCCTCAACCTGTGGACTACGTTTCTGTTAGGCAATTTAATATTTACATAAACAAAAGCTTCGTCTCTCTGGACGATAGAGAACGTTTTGATGCTGTTAAAAGTAAGGCTTTCAAGTTGTTCATCTATTCCTTGAGTATTGCATATTGCATCAGCTTGGATGGGCTGTCTTTTCTTGGAGTGGTCTCTCCGATATTGTGGTTGATACTGCGGCTTTGACTTTTTGTAGTCTCTGTTTCGTGACTTTGATCTTTGCTGTGGTTTTGTTTTGCTTGATAAACAAACTGCTGCCCAGTGGTTATCTTTACCACATGTTTTGCATTTTGATCCATATGCTGGGCAAGCTTCACGATGAACTTCATGGCTTCTACCACAATTAAAACAGTTATTAAATTTCTTAGAACGTTTTGACGTTCTCATCGTCTGGATAATGGTGCTACTATTTTCCTTGCTATTTAACATAACCCTGAGTTGTTTTAGATGTATGTTAGAAGCTTCATACATTTTTCCGATGCGAATAGCTTCTTCTAATGTTAGGGTATTGTCTTTTCTCAACAACTCCTTTTGAAAATCTACAATTGGAGTGTTGGCGATAATACGCTCAATTATGCGTTGTTGTTGATTAGATTATTCGCATAACGAAAAATTTTTTGTGAGTCGTCTGCATCTATTTACGAAATCATCCAACGATTCATCTTGTTTTATCTGTAGGACATTGATTTTAATCGATTCACTCTAAAATTCTCTTTTGGCTTGAGCTGTTATGAATCGATTAAATATAAATTCAGGTAATCTTTTCTTCTTCCGATAATGTCCAGGTATTAAATCTTCTACGCCCCTCATCCCCGAATTGCAGTAAAATATAACTTATTTGTTGTTCCGTTTTTATTTTATTAAGAATAAAATACAGTTGCATTCGTTGTTTGAAAAGTTGGAAGGTTTCGTTGTTTGAAAAGTTGGAAGGTTTTCTGTTTGCCAGTTCATTGAGGGAATATCGTTTCGAGGCATCGTAATATAGACAGTAATAACAAAAAGATAGTAGCAGTAGCAACACATTTTTAAAAAATGGCGCCGAAAAATACGAGAAGTAGAGTTACACGGAGTATTAAAAAAAGTAAATCCAAATACCTGATAAATACTTGTATTCTATGAAAAATGTTTTTTTTCTTTCTTTCTTTCTTTCTTTTTTCCTTTTTTCCGGCTTTTAGACGAGATATTTTCAAAGGAATGTTTGTTTTGCGTTGTTATTTTTTTTCGTCACGTATTGTTTTTTTTTTTTTTTAAGTAATTTTTATTTTTAACATCCTCATCATCACTGTCACCATGTTGAATTGTTATGTGGGTGTGGGTGTCTTGATGCTTGAATTATAGCAGAGACGTTTATATGAACAAATTGATTTATTAGTACATATATACATAAGGAAAAGATATTCACATGTTGACTAGCCCATGTGCCGAGCGGGAAGTGAGAACCTCGTATATATTCATACGCCAGGGGCCACAACTGTTGCGCGTATGAAAGTAGTTCTATGATATTACTACGGTAACCCCAGTTTGAAAACTGCAAAAGTCATTTCTTTAATTTTCAATAAATAGATGTTATGAAGAAAAAATGATCGGGCCTAAACGAGCTTCTCCAAGGAATTAATTTTACGGCAGGGGGAAAGCTCGTTCAGGTCCGCCAAATGATCATGGAATCTCGATATTGACCAAAAAGTTTGAGTCACGTGCACTTCTGCAGAATACAGACCATGAATTTTTTTATATACGATTTTTCAAATTGAATTTAATTGTTACGGTATCTTTTGTTTATTAAATCGTATAGAAACACGGCAAAAATACTCTCTACACTCACGTTAAGAATATTTTTTAAAAAGACCCCAAGTTATTTCAGCACTGCCCGTATTTTGCATAAGTACAAAGTCACGTACAAAAAAGTTCACCCAAGTTTATTATCTTTTTCTCCTGAAATACGATAATGTGTGCACGTGATTGTATTTCTATTTAAATTAAATTTTTCTATTTCAATAGTAAGCCATTATCATTTTTTTTATTATAGATAGAAAAATAAAACAAGCATTTTTTTTTAAGACGAGAAATACTAAGAGTTTGAATAACCTTGCTAGGTTATCTGGAGTAATAGAAAAAACTTGGATTTTAATTGTAATGGGAAGCTATATATATATATATATATATATATATATATATATATATATATATATATATATATATATATATATATATATATATATATATAATTTTTTTACTATAATAGTTAAATACCTACAGACACTAGTGCTTCACTGCTTCATCCCTTTGGGAATCTTCAGTGCAGGCTGTCACGATTAACACCAGTCGAGAGGTTCGAACTTGGCAACACGAGCCATCTCTGGCTCGATTAGCAAAGACCGTATCCATTCGGTTAGCATTAACCGCGTGAAATGACGTTGAATTTAAACATTTAAAAAAATTTTTTAAATGTTCTTTAGGTCAGTCAGACAGTGATGTAATCGTTATACGATGATCTATGCATAAGAGCCAAATTGACCGGCTTAATTCAACTGAAAGCGCTCAAATATAAGAAACGAATTTCTAAAAGGGAGCTGTCATAATTATATATATATATATATATATATATATATATATATATATATATATATATATATATATATATATATATACATAAAATATATAGCTGAATGTGTGTGTGTTTTGTCACGAATAGGCTCCTATATGGTTGACTATTTTAAAAACTGATTACATATAATGATAGTAGATGTATCGAGACACAGGAATAGGTATGTTTGATCTGGCAGAACGGCGCTTCATTAAAATTGTGGGATCTGCCTTCGCGTCTGGTCCACAAAGTATGGAAATAAAAAATGTAAAAAAACGTTTACAAGTGTTTTTGATATAGATGTACATAAGAATACTTTGATAAGTATGTTTTAACTTTAATAGGGATGGTGTAATAAAATTGTGGGGTCTGCGTTCGCGCCTGGCCTCTATAGAATGTAAATAGTCACAAACTTTAATAAAGACTTTTCCTATCTATCTGTGTAAGTATACTTTGATAATTATGTTTCAGTTTGAAGAAATATGATATAATAAAATTATGGGTTGTTCGTTCGCGCCTGATCTTCATAGAATGGAGATATGTCACAAAGTTTAACAGGGTTTTTAAATATAGATCCACAGAATATTGTGATAAGTGTTTCAGTGTGAACAGGTATGGTATAATAAATAATGGGGTTATCTATTTTATTTTTACTTTCATCATATTTTGCTTTGCTTTTGATACTCCCAAATTCGAAGCTATCTCTTTACAACCCTTCCTTTTCATAACCTATTATACTTTCATAAATCAGAGTCCATTTTCTGTAGGCTGTCTTTGAACCCAGTAAACGACGGTTACTTTTGGTAGTATATATATATATATATATATATATATATATATATATATATATATATATATATATATATATATATATATATATGTTAGAGAATGGATAGAGCGAGAGAGAAAGAGAGAGAGAGAGGGAGATGTGTGAGTTATAGTGTATACACGTTGACCGGAAGTCAAGAGCAGCTGATTTGATTGCGTGTGAGTCATGTGATCAGGTTAGCTGAATCGAGGAGATTTGTTTGGGACTTGGAAGAGAGCGGACGGCTACGCCGTTGTCTCCTCCCCTTCGCTGGGAGGGGGCGAACGCTGACGTGGTAGAAATAAGACCTAGAAGAAAAAAACAACACAGGCAAATTCACTTTCCAACCTTCTGCGAACGATCTGGAGGGTGAATAAAAAACTATAGAACCAAATTTCTTGTCTTGGAGTGAAATAAATCTTCGTCCCCAAAAACAGGTATCAAGTTTCCCTCCCAGACGAGAATTTCCAGATGGACCAACGAAATGGCAGAAGGTATGTTTGAAAATACATGACATGTCACACACATATTCACACTTAACAGCATATGAACATATGTAACAGAAAGACTACTAGACGATCACATACACAACGAATTTAACTCTGGTAAGATAATTAAACATTCAATCCTTTATAAATAGACACATTTTAATATATCCTCTCCATTCCAATTTCAACCAATATACAACAAACGCTCATTTTATGATACGACAACGTAACATATATATATATATATATACTTAAAAAATACCGCGATATCAGATGGTGACAGCTGGAAGAAATGGAAATAACCGTCTCCCTTTCTTCCAGTTGAGAACTGGTGGCCTAAACGCACAATAAATAATCTCCCCTTTCTACTTCTTACATGTGTTTGTATTTATTTGCTTCCCGACTGAGCAAATTAGGCACAAGGCCGTTTTTTAATGTGGGCAGAAAAAACAGCTCCCCCAAGGGGGAACTCTGGCGGGGTCCAAATTTAGCAATTGTCTGATATGAAGGGTTTCCCTCGTATTGACCAAACTAATTGACTTAAAAAGCAATTGTCCGGTATAAAGGGTTGACCCCATATAGACCAGAACTAATTACTTCCTTTTCCGCTCCTGGCCCAAAGACCAAGAAAAGCCTTTGCGCCTCTGCGCATGTGTTTGCTGTAAACAAAAGTCAATCATGGGCCATCGTAATTGGAAAAATCATCATATTTCACTTATCAGTTTTTGCTGTTTGAAAAAAAAAAATCCACTTGACCAATTTTCAATTTTTTTTTTTAAATTCCCTTAAAGAAATATATGAGTTTTTGATTTAATATATTTTATTTGCTCTTAAAAAAAACAAAAAAAAACATTGAATGAAGCAGAAAAAATTCTTGTAGGTATTAAATCTTTTCAGAACAAAATCTTAAAGATGTTAGGTTTCACTTTCAAAAAATCAACGTGGTTTGTTAAAAAAGGTTTTTAAGTTTTGACTTTACGGGTAAATTTGCACAAAACTCTTCTTTTTTTTAAATTAGATTATTTTATTAATTGATCTTTTATCATTAATTTGTGATATATAAATCTGAGGTGAGAAAATGAATTATTTTATATTTTAATATACATTTTTAAATGGGGAGTTAAAAAAACAAGTTTTGTCTAGAATATTATATTATCTTTATTGAAAAGAGCATAAAATTTCACATTAAAACTGAAAATGTGGTAAAAATTGAAACAATAGAAAAAATTTGATATAATTTTAAATTGAAAAAATTTGATATAATTTTAAATTGAAAAAGTTTGATATAATTTTAAATTGAAAAAATTTGATATAATTTTAAATTGAAAAAATTTGATATAATTTTAAATTGAAAAAATTTGATATAATTTAAAATTGAAAAAATTTGATATAATTTTAAATTGAAAAAATTTGATATAATTTTAAATTGAAAAAATTTGATATAATTTTAAATTGAAAAAATTTGATATAATTTTAAATTGAAAAAATTTGATATAATTTTAAATTGAAAAAATTTGATATAATTTTAAATTGAAAAAATTTGATATAATTTTAAATTGAAAAAATTTGATATAATTTTAAATTGAAAAAAATTGATATAATTTTAAATTGAAAAAATTTGATATAATTTTAAATTGAAAAAATTTGATATAATTTTGAATTGAAAAAATTTGATATAATTTTGAATTGAAAAAATTTGATATAATTTAAAATTGAAAAAATTTGATATAATTTTAAATTGAAAAAATTTGATATAATTTTAAATTGAAAAAATTTGATATAATTTTAAATTGAAAAAATTGAAAAACATTTCACTTGTAAAATTCAATTTATTTTATTACGTAGTAAATGGCTGCATAAGCGCGCAGGCACTTAGTAAACACTGTTTTTTTTTTTTTTAATATTATTATTTCTGTTATATAATAACACGAGCGTATGGAAGCAAGGGGAACAAACGAAGTAATTCAGTTCAAACCTTTATTGAGGGTCAAGGTGAATTGGTATACACGGTCTACTAGGCGTTAGGAAGGCCGGGATAGAGATCCAGGTGTTATGGTAGGTCGAAGTCCTCTGGTGGTAGGCCTCAGGGAACAAACAGTGATAGGTGACTAAGCACTTTTGAATCAACTTCTGTCGCCGAGAGGGAAGCTGCCGCTGCTGCTGGAAAGAGTTGAGGGGAACAGCTGTGGCTGCTGCTGCTGCAAAGAGTTGAGGGAATCGGCTGTGGCTGCTGCTGCTGGAAAGAGTTGAGGGGATCGGCTGTGGCTGCTGCTGCTGGAAAGAGCTGACTGGAACGGCTGTGGCTGCTGGAAAGAGCTGAGGAGAACTGGCATTGCTGCTGCTGCTGCTGCTGATACCATCAGCGAGGCGATCCGCTCTGGTTGGCAATCTGCCGGTAACTGACTTTTTTCTCTGACGGTCGGCTTATTTATACAGCGAGCGCGGACCTAGTAGGGGACATAGTGGCTCCGAGGCAAAAATGGCTGTCGTATTTTTTATTTATGTTAGTTTTCCGTAATATACCACACATCAGGGATTCGCTTATTTGGAGGTATATTCAGTTGTATATCCCTGTAAACATTGCGAATCAGCTTATGTAGGAATTACGTCGCGACCGTACTCCATGATCTAACTATTTATGTTTGAAGTGCATGTGAGAGGGGTTGTCAGGTGTGTTATTAATATTTCTACTCCTAATTTAGTTGATGCCGTTAATGTGTTTTCATCCCGGATGATTTGCAGGTTATGCTGTTGATGTGGGTGTGGGAGTGGATGTGTTTTGACACCCCGATGTGTGTTTAATACGGCTCTGAACATTTTGCCGACGAACAACATTTGTCTCCGCGCCGCCATTGTTGTTCCATAGTTCCTCCTCGTCCCGTGCTTCGTTTATGTAACTGTGTGGGGATCTTGCGATATAACATTTCTATTATTTTTACAAAAAACTTTAATAGCTTATTTTGGAAGCATATTCCATAAAGAAATTAAACAAACCACTTTTAAAAGAGAAATTACGAGTTTTGTATATTTTATTCGCAGTTTTCTGTGTCAAAAATTTCCCCCAAAAATCCGTCAGAGATATTTGGCGTACCTGAACCATTATATATGTATCGTTCGCTTGCTCGGTGATATTGATGTGTGTGAGGAGGGCCAGGAGGGGTGCTACGAAAAATATGTAGAAAAATGGAGTGAGCTGCTGCTTTATTAGTAGAAGCCTGTAATTCGATCGTGGGAGTTAAACTAAAAAAAAACAACAACAAAAAAAAAACACATTTTACCCCCCCCCCCTTCATTAAAAAATTCATAAAAAGTCAGGAAATGAACTAATTTTAATGAAATTTTCAGTATTTATTAACCATCACAGAATACACTGGACTCGTTATTTTTTTTTTTTTTTAATTTTAGTGAAAATGTATTAATTAAAAACACTTGCCAAATTTAAAATTTTAAGAACTCAAATAAAAACGTATGAATTTCTGTTCTGCTTTTTTATATAAAAATAAAGCATTGTAGATGTTAACAATTAAAAATACTTTAAATATTTCAAGAACATTACGATAAGCAGTATTCATTCAATATTTTCACAAAAAATAATATTATTATAAAAATATTTAATGTGATTTTAATAACAATTCTCATAAAAATGTCAAATGGAATATTATAATATTTTTATTGTACGCAGAGTAAGAAATATATAATAATTTCAATCCAGGATCATTAAGAAAAATAACTAAAATATGGTATTATTTTAAAAAATGATTTAAAAAAGTATTGATTTATACAAATACGGATGCGTTTTCTTTTATTTGATTGTACTAAACTCTCGTTTTTTCGGGGTGGGGGAGCTAATTAATTTTTTGCACAAACAAGGTTTACTTTTTTTAAATTCAATATCTTAAGATTTACTTTACGAATCATCTTTGAAATAGTCCCAGAAAACTAATATTTATCTTTCAATGGATGTTTACAATGAATTTATTTAACTTCTGAATTTAACTGAATTTGTCATTTTCATTTGTCAGTTTCTGCCGACACCGTAAAAACATTTTTCAGAATAACTTTTTTTTCACATTTAATTTTTCCCCCGTATAGATTATAGGAGGGAGATGTTGTGAAATGTTTCTCTCCTAATAATTACTTAAATAAACACAAGGCCTAACATATTGCTTTTAACAAAAAAATAATAAAGGGTTTATTTAGAAAAGGCGAGATTGTATCTCAGACTAGAGAGAAACCACTATAACAAGCGACTGATGGAATAGACCCCCACCCCAATGTATACAAGCTTATAACAAAATGAAAATGTCATTTAAAACCTTATTTTTTATTTCAATAAAATGAGCAAAGACCCAATTTAATTATCATAAAAAATTTAATCGAGAAATATATATATTTTTTCCCTCGATTTTGTTTGAGAAAGTTTTCACGGAAAGCAAAAAACAAACGCTGGTCGAATTCTTATATAAATATATAACTGTCAAAAAATCACTTACCGGTTATATTTTTACTGAGATTGGCTTTCTCCTATTCTTCCTGTATGAGAATTTATCAATACTTATGTATTATAATCCATGTATTTTTTAAATGAAAGGATTCATCATCCAAGTCTAACGGCAGGTCGTGTCTCCAATAATGGTGTTTCGTCCATTAAAGAACCCGGATGTTAAAGGAATTCTCACTTTGTTATCTATAGAAGCATGTAAGTGGGGGGGGGGGAACTATTTCCCAAACATTGGTTGATTAACTGTTAGCGCGACGATATAAACTGTGCATTTCTTCATGGAAGCTACTTGTTCCCTGGAATGTTAAATATTAAAAGTATTTTCTGTTAAATGAACATACTGATGTATATATATATATATATATATATATATATATATATATATATATATATATATATATATATATATATATATATTAGTGATGGGACGATGCCAAAATTTTTCCCGATTCCGATTCCGTTCAAAATTTCCGATTCCGATCCGATTCCCGATTCCGATTCTTGTAAAATTTATACATTAGAGATTTTTTTTGTTTGTTTTTTCGTAAATTTTCAAATTATTACATAAACCCCTGGTTAATGTCCGCGTATATTTTATCTCAAATGTTTGCCTTGTAATTGATTAAAAATTGTAACACAACAAAACATTTATTTTGATTTTAAAACAAAGCTATATTGTACCAGTTCGTATTTACTGTATAACATGCTACTTACATGAATAGTGGAAAATATTCGAAGATTGGTAGGCAAAATAAGAAAACGATGTAAGAACAATATATTTAACAACGCCACTTAGCAAAGCCACATCTCATTGTTACGAACGAATTTCTAAATAATAATATTACTATTATGAAAACCATTTTTAACGTGAGATTGCGTGAGCTTTCTGTGCTTTCTCTCGCAGCTAAATCCCTATTCCAAAATGAAATATTACTTTTATAGATTACGTGTTAGAACATTTTTTTAATTGGCGGAAAGAAAAGCGATCATTTAGAATTTAGAGTGTAAGATCAGTTTCGAATATAAATTTAACGTAAAATGATCATCATTTCTGGCCATCCTAATTCTTTATGGATATTAACTAAAGTGTTTCCCACTAAATTAAGTTCGGTTTGCAACGTTGTAAAACCATGTGTAATCGCTTAAAAAGTAGACACCCTATCCCCAATAAGCGCACATAATTTAAAATTGGTAACACACTACAGCTCATGTTACGTTATATTTATTTGTGAAACTGACCGTCTATATATATATATATATATATATATATATATATATATATATATATATATATATATATATATATATATATATATATATATATATATATATATATCACGGAGGCCTCGCTGAAGCCCGCCAATCTCACTCAAAAGTTGAGTTGAAAGTATTATGGGGTAATTAACACCTTCGATGCCGTTGGTTTCGACAACAATACTTTTTCACACCCACTTGCCAAATTTCTCAAGGAGTTTAATATGAAAAGATTTCAAACGAATAGAGTTTTATTTTATTTTCCTGGAGCCACATTGTCTGACACCGTCGCATTTTTCTCGGGTTTCGGAAAAGTTAAAAATATACATGAATATCTCACAATGAATTTATCAAAGTCTGGATAAAATAGATAAAGAGAAAACATTTAGAAATTTTTCAGATTGAAAAAGAAATTATATTTACATTTAAAAGTCCCCCCCCCTCATTGAAATTCTACTTTTGGACGATATTTGTAAACCCACTAAAAACCAAATTATTTTTAGATCTAGGATGAAGCTCTAAACTGTCTTCACGTATTAAAAAAAGGTGCTTGTGCAGTTTACACTATGTTAAAAAACGAAAAATAAAAAAAAATATATATTCTACGTACTCGTTATGGAATGAAGTTCTCATAAAAAAATCACGTAATTTCATCAAATAGTTTTTATTTTATGCCGTAAAAACGATTTGGGAAATTCGGAATCTTCCTAAAAAAACTGCGATAATTAGTCAAGGGGGCGTAAAACAAAAACTATTTAATGAAATTACGTGATTTTGTTATGAGAACTTCATTCTATAACGAGCACGTAGATCTATAGAGTTTAGTTTTACTAATAGTTTAAAAGAAATAAATATTTATAATCGGTACAAGCAATTGAAAATTAACTTTTGAAAAAGATTCAAAGAATCGATTTTGGAATCGGAAATTATACACAAATTTTTCCGATTCCGATGCCGATTCCGATTCCCCGAAAATTACCGATTTAACCGATTCCCGATTCCGATTCCGATTCATCGGTACAACACTAATATATATACACACATATATAAATATAAATATACATACATTTATATATATATAAATATATATACATATATAAAAAATTATATATACATATATATATATATATATAAATATACATACAAATATATATATAAATATGTATACATATATATATATATATATATATATATATATATATATATATATATAAATATATATACATATATATATATAAAAATATATATACATATATATAGTAATTTATAAAATATATATGGCGATTAAGCTACACTGAATATTCTGCGTTTCATCCAACTATAGGATTCGTCAGGCTTATGCGCGAATTCTGTCGTTGCTTCTTGTTTTTATATATGTTGAGGATTTCTAGTCGGCCAATCAGCTTTCTAGTATCCACCGCGCCCCTTCCTACCAGCCAATGGGCATGCATTTTATCAAACAAAGGATCTGTTTTAGAACTAGGTTAGTGGGTTTAGGTGGTCGTTCTCTTTTTTTCTTTTCTTTTTTTTACATATAAATATATTTATGTGCACACAACAATGCACATGCACATACGTATATACATATATATATATATACATATATATACATATATGTATGTGGTCGTTTATGTATATTCATGTTTGTTTAATTTATTTATTTATTTTTTTTTCCTATTGTTATTGTTAGTTTTAAAGCTATTTTGTATCGCTATCCTAGAGTAAGTTTTATTTTGTGAACACAGTTGTTTGCTATTTCCCGCCTATAGTTTAATAGATTTTGAGGTTCTTTAAAGTACAGGATAGAAAATTTTTCATGGAGGCATAATTTACATGGGTCGTCTAAATGTCTGCACGTGGTAGCTTGTCTCATTATTTTCCATTCGACTACCGGCGAATGTCCGCTTTCTTTGAGTTCCCAGTATTTATTCGCTAGTGTTGTTTTTATACGGTGTTTTTTTTATTTTTGAATGTGCTTTTGTGGTCATAGTATCGGGTTTTGAAATTTATTTCACCACATTAAAAATAGATATGGAAAGAGTTAATTTCGAAACATCGCTAAAAAACATTCCCACACCCAGCAAGCATAGCTATATTATTAAATTAATCCAAAAAAACAGATGAACCAATACGCCGAATGCGATGGCGAGCAAATTTCTTCCTTAAAAATGAAAACGTAAACAAAAAAGAATCCTATGGTTTTAAACCCCTTAAAAATGCAAAAACAGTAGACCTCTTGATAAACTTTGAAAATGACCTTTTAAACGTAATTAAAAACCTAGAAATCCACAATCAACCTAACAATTTCCAACGGAAACTACACAAAATCGTTAGAAACATAAAAACTCTAATAAAATCTTTGTAAAAGCAGATAAAACAAGAAACTTTTATAAAATAGATAAGCAAGAATATAACAAACTAATCACAGAAAACATTACAAAAAACTACAAAAAACTAGACACAAACGAATGCGACTACATAGATATAATAAATACTGAAAGTAAACAAATTACCGATAAATTAAAAATTAGCGATAAAGTTGGCAAATTGAAACCTAGAGAGTCATACATTCTGCTTAAAGACCACAAATGGGACTTTAATAATAATCCCAGCACCCGCCTGATAAACCCAACTAAACCAGAAATAGGTAGAATTAGCAAAACTATACTTTCTAGAGTAAACAATCAAATCAAACAGTGGGCAAATACTACCGAAGCAATCACCTGGTTTAAAAATATAGAAAACAAAGATAAATGTACGTTCATACAGTTTGACATCATAGACTTTTATCCCTCGATATCCGAAGAGCTTTTTAACATTGCCCTAGAATTTGCCGAGGTATACACTGATATATCCTCAGAAGAAATCAACATAATTAAAAAATGTAGAAAATCAGTTCTAATAAATAACAATAACCAATGGATAAAAAATAAAATGAAAAATTCATTCGCTTTGGCGATGGGTGCCAGAGACTCTTCAGAGGCATCAGATCTTGTGGGATTATTCATTCTATATACCCTCACAAGCATATTCGATACTACGGATATCGGCCTATATAGAGATGACGGACTAGCTATAATAAAAAACTCCAACAAAGTCAAGGGAGAAAACTTTAAGAAAATCATACACAAAGAAATGAAAAAATTAGGCCTAAAAGCGGACATATCAGCTAACATAAAAATAACAAACTTCCTGGACGTCACGTTAAACTTAGATAAAAACACATATGAACCATACTTAAAAGATAACGCTACTCCAATTTACGTAAACCCTAAGTCCAACCACCCACCATCAATTATAAAACAT